>NW_019417251.1:102876-105502 GCF_000390285.2 Anoplophora glabripennis
AGAGATCGTAACGGCAAGCGGCAGTAAGAAAGAGAAATAAAATTATACAAGCATTATTTAAATTAAAATTAATTAAAATTACCCACGTATAAATAAATTAGGTATCAAATATGATAAATATTTATCTCATAAATGAAAACCGGCGAATGTATTTAAAAAGCTAAATATTTTTAATTTGACTGAAAATAATAATAATTGCAAAGCAGAATCATACTAACAATTATTATGCGTGGTGTAAAAGCTGACAAAAGTCAAGATTTGATCATTTTATATTCGAGGTACATAGTTAATGAATATTTTCAGGTTTTATTAGATAGTAGTGGCGTAGTGGGTAGGTAGGTAATAACAAAACATTATGCATCTAAAAATCCCTAAATCTTAGCGTCACCGATATTAATGATTCGTTTACAATAAACAGCGGTAAACCGTTATACGTCTACGCTAGAGATAATGTGATCGCTGATGAGTGGAATAAAATCTAGTGAAAATTGCACCAATCACCAGCCGGTGTCGCTTTTTATTGTGATCTTGATCTTATTGTTTTAGTAATTTTTAATTTTACAGAAATTTAATTGCCAACATGAAGGAAATAAAATTACTGTTCCAAACAAAAGTACTGATCACGTGGTTTGTAATCATTTGTTTATTTATATATTATTTAATTTAGAATCCTAATTTTAAGCTTGTTTGAGCATTTTAGTTATAATGAGTGAGTGGTAATTTTTTATTCCCTTAAGAGAGTAGCTTTTTTTATTTTTAAATATTTAAAATCAGTTAAATCGATAAAGTTGCATAAAAGTTTGTTAGGATTTCGATTTTATTTTCAAAATCGGACTGTCCCTATAGTCTCTTTAGGTTCCTGAATTTTGATGAAAAAGCTGACTAATCTTAGAATATCTCTAAAGCCATTAACGCTAAAGTGAAACATTGAAAACGTAGGTTAACAGATAATAACTGTTTGTAAAATTCAACAAAACTGTCGCAAATTTTCTGTTTAAACTGATTTGCAAGATGAGACACAAACCTGCATTTTTTAAATGAGAGTTCTTGTCTTTGTTTGTTGTATATTTTCTATACATATTTTTTTTTTTGTAAAATTGTTTACAGACAAAATTCACCTGCGTGCCATTGTGAACCTAGAGTATTAATCTCTTTCCTGCACGGCAGCGGTCTCGAAATTTATTACAAAGGTCGGCCTTCTTTTGATTTTGATTAGATGAATCAAAACTAAAGGAACCGCTGTTTATTTAGTTTTCGAAAGCTCCATTGTTGGGAAATCTAACCGGTGGTTAACTCATATATTATATTTCGTATTTAATTCGGTGCGTACGTTCAAAGGAAATCATGTTTACGTGTAGGTACTTAGCAGCCACTACGTCGGCATCTTTAGCGAAAACCTACGGGTTGTACATTTCTAGCATATGGCAAATACTTCTTAATTTTTTAAGAATAAGTATATTATATTTCTTTAGAAACATGTGTTTTTCAGTACCCATTGCTTCTATAGTACCTTACACTCTTTTTAGCGGGTATAGTATTGTAATTTATATCTATAGAATGATTTCTTACCTGTGGACATACCTATTTAAAAACATCTAGTTTTTTCATCTTCGAATACGTAAAAAATAACCCAATAAATTGATCAAGATGTTGACCAACTTATAATGGTACATGTAAAAATAAGTTGTGGTAAATTTCCTATAATAAATTGTCCAAGAACTTTCAGTATTCAGTAAGTTTAATTTTAAAATTTTATGATATACAGGGTGGTCCGAATTTTATGCAGGAAACTTCGAGGACAGATAGATCTTTTTAAAATAGTAGGTGTATGTCTTATAAACATAGGTCTGGAACGGCTTCGTTTTAGAGATACAGGGTGTTGAAGTTGTTAAAAAATATGTATTTTTTGTTTATATCTCTGGACCGATTTCAATAAAATTTAGTACAGATAATGTATGATAGTAGGCCTTATATTCCCTAAAATATGAGCTCTAAAGATTCAACCAGTGGTGTACAACTGGACAGAGTCACCCCCTTTTTTATAAAAAAAACCTACGCCACTGTAGTTTCTACAAGCTATTGTAACGAATTTATATTCTAATGCACAAAATACGTAAAAAAGGTAATTTAAATTTTTTCCCTTAAGTTCACCGTTCTCAAGTTATTCATACCAATACAATCCCCTTGTAGCAGATACTTCTAACCTTAGTATTACAAGAATATTTATGTTTATGCTTAAAAGTAAGTGCAATTTGTAAGCACATCAACAAAATTCTTTACACTCATCGCTTTCATCTTTTTGGATTAAAACAATATTTGGAAAATCTCGACAAAGGAATGAAAGACACAGAAATGAAATTTTGAAAGCATTTGACGACGATCCTCGGCTAAATATGTTCACGAAGAACGTCTCGGCAACTTGGGGTAAGTGCTTCCGGGAGATGCAGAGACGCCTGAATTTTTATCAGTGGTTGTTTGAATTCTTACTAGAAATACTTTGGACCGATGAGGCTACGTTCACAAGGCGAGGGGTAGTGAATTTTCACAATCTGGATATTTGGCCACAAGAAAATCCTCATGAAATTCGGAGTCATTTCTAAACTTTCTAGAAAACCATCTATTTGAA
>NW_019417251.1:106929-108807 GCF_000390285.2 Anoplophora glabripennis
GCCGAGTTTTGCCTCGGTAGCTCACTCTCAGTCGAGACTTGCCACGAGAAGCATCTCTGAGTTGGTCTTCACACTTGTATTATAGTGTTTGAATCGAATAGCCTCTCATTGTCCGCTCCTTTAGTGACGAGTAGTCGCTACCAATTTTTTTAAATAGTAGTAGTACTGAGTATCAGCGACCCTTCGGGGTATATTAAGGCTGTTCCCCTCAGCTTGTGGTACGGCCTGGTCTGCCAGTCCACAAAATAGGGAAAAAAGAATTCGTAACAAGTTCCCCTTTACTTATTAATTACGGGGAACCCTACACCTATCGTTCCACAACGCGAGTCGAACCCGACATCCGCAGAAGCAGCCGCGGCCGTGCAGAAACGCTTTCTGCACGCATCCAGCGTGTTCTGGGGATTCTTAGGGATACCCCCAACTACGTCGCCATCCCCAAAACGTGTCCACAAACAACCGCGTTCGTGGACAGTACCTTCGAAAAACGCATCGTTTTCGAGATATAAACGAAAAATTGAAAAAAGTGTGAAAATTTTGAGGTTTTTTGGGTTTTCCGTTGTGAAGTTGATCTCCTAGAAGGCAGCAAACTTCGGATTCAACACCCCAAAAAATATATGTGGATAGCCGTTGAGAAACAATTTCCAGCAGTTTTGAACACCGATTGGCTGGATTAGAGTTTTAGTAGAGACGCTCTCGCTCCATCTACTCCCTATAATTCAAGAATAAAGTCCCTGGTGTCGAAGAACATTGTTTCACTTCGTTTGATAAGATTTTTAAAAGTAATTTTTATTTTTTTTTAATTAGCTTAATTCCTAAATTAACAGTAACGTTCGTTTATTTCGAGAATAATGAAAACAATTCTCTTGTAAAAAATTATATTTCCATAAGTTGGTATGTAAGTAGGTATATGAAATTGTCTGACAAATTAAAATTTAATTGATTCAAATGCGTACTTTTTTGCCTTAATTTTGTGAATAGCATTTTGAAAAATATAGGCAGTACATTACGCCCTGTATACATCATTGATAAGTTGTAGGCTGCATCTTATTCCTCTACAGCGAGTTTTACAATTCAAGTAATCCCACCTGCAATAAAATGTGCCGCCGTGCGCCTACATAGATACAGGGATTTAACAGAGATTTATTAATATTTATTGTAAAATATAACTTAATCTCCATGTTTAATCGCCAGCTGAGTTCTTTTTAAGTTCCGATCAGAACTCAAATTTTTAAAAAGCACGTTTGCCAAGAGTAAACTCTGCATCCATCTAGCAGATAGCGGTGATTTTTTAAAGGGCCCAAGCGAACAATGTAAATACATAATTATATGGAAATCAACAGGGTGTTTATTTAAACCACATACAGAGATAAGTATCGGGATTCTATTCTATTTAGTTATTCCGTTTGGTATATATTATTCGTAAATTTTCCAGCTCCTTGTATTGACGGTTTTATCTGACAAATACACTGTTTAAAAAATCGATGTGAGTGAAGGTAATAAATGTACGGAGTGAATCCATTGAGTGAAATTATTGAGTGCATTTTCACTCAATATTGAGTATTTTGATAATTGTACTCATTTGTGATAATATTTGAACTAAAACTGAGTACTTTCACTCAAATATATGTACCCGTTAAATATATTCTGCAGATAAACTCATATTTGGTTCACTTGTAACTAAATCGGGGTAAATGTCTTCATTATTGAGTGCTTGCAATGGGGTACCCCGCCCCATTCTATGGCTGTCGTTCGTTTCTTTTTCTATTCCCATCGTCCCTATTAGGTCATCTCGTGCACTACACGCCATACACCACGCCACGAGATGACCTAATGGGAACGATGGGAATAGACAAAGACAACACCCGACAACCATAGAAT
>NW_019417252.1:0-21159 GCF_000390285.2 Anoplophora glabripennis
CTTTGATTTAGATATGTGATGTTTGGAAATTCAAACATACTCCCCCCCGTTGAAAATTAAATTTTTCAATTTAACTTAAAGGTAAAGGGCATATTTTTGTTATTGGACGTAAGTACGTCCCTGATTTCGTTTTTATTTCGACAACTCGCACGCGACCATCTCGTCCGGGAATATTCTTAATGACTCGAGCTAAGGGCCATTGCAACGGTGGTGTATGATCTTCTTTTAGAAGAACTAACGAACCCTCGACAACATTTGGTTTCTTTTTGAACCATTTGGGACGATGCTGTAATTGATTTAGATAGTCGCTGTGCCAGCGTTTCCAAAATTGTTGTTGAAGCAATGAACAAACTTGCCAAAATTTAAGATAATGAATTGGAGTATTTGTTAAATCATTTTCTGCCAAACTCACAAGCGGAGCTTGAATCAGAAAATGTCCGGGACTTAGATATGACAGATCATTTGGATCATTAGAAATTGGACAAATCGGACGGGAGTTGAGTATCGCTTCAATTTGATTAAAAACTGTGTTTAATTCCTCATATGTCAAAATCGAAGCTCCAACTACTCGTCTCAAATGATATTTAGCGGACTTTATTGCTGCTTCCCAAATGCCACCCCAATGAGGGCTGTAAGGGGGAATAAAGTTCCACGTAATGCCTACATTCGCGGCATGATCTTGAACTGCTGCAACATGAGTTTCAGTTTTTAGTAAACGACCGATTTCTTTTAAGAGATTATTAGCGCCTACAAAATTTAGTCCGTTGTCACTATATATAATAAGAGGTTTTCCTCTCCTGGAAACAAAACGTTTGAGCGCTAAAATAAAAGTTTCTGTCGTCATATCCGATACTAGTTCGAGGTGTACAGCCTTAGTTACCATGCATACGAACAATGCCATGTAAGCCTTAGTTGTTACAGATTTTCTCAAGCGCGATTGTCGAATTATAAATGGACCTCCATAATCTACTCCTACCTTTGAAAATGGACGCGCCATTTTCACACGATCAGCTGGCAAGGAACCCATGATTTGTTCAAAGGTAGTCGCTTTATGACGAAAGCACGTAACACATCGATTAATTTGTTTTTTGACTTGTCGCTTTCCGTTTAGAGGCCAATAACGTAATCTTAAATGCGCCAGAGTCGTATTTACCCCCGAGTGGAGCAATGAAAGATGAGCCTTGTTAATAAGGAGATTAGTAACGTGGTTATTTTGTGGTAAAATAAGCGGATATTTTTGTTCATAAGGAATATCTGCATTGTTTAACCTACCGCTTACCCGTAATAAACCGTTTTTGTCTAGAAAAGGATTTAACATTTTTAACGGGCCCTTGATTACCTTTTGATTTTAAGATAGCAATTTCATTACTGAGACATTGGTGTTGTATAATCCGGATGATTGCTTTATGAGCTTCATTCAATTCATCCGTAGTTAAAGGTCCGATAATTTTAGGATTAGCTTTTCGCGTATTATTAGCGAAACGTAAGCTATACGCAATCGCTCTTTGAAGTCGCGAATAATTGGAAAATCGACTGAAATCTTGATCATATGTTAATAAGAAATTATGTGTTTGCTCTACTACTTTGTTTACGTCTGGTATAGAATTTATTCCAGGTAGTTCTGTTTGCGTGAAAATTGCATCGTAATTTTCAAGCCATTGTGGTCCGTTCCACCAAAGAGCCGAGTTTTGAAGTAGTATAGAATCGGTTCCTCGCGATAAAAGATCACTAGGATTGTCTTTAGTTCTAACATGTAACCAATGAAAACTATGTGTAAGTTCTTGAATTTCATTTACGCGATTCGCGACAAATGTAACCCAACGAGTAGGTGGTGATTTGATCCAGTGAAGAACAATGCATGAATCTGACCATAAATATGCGTTCGAAAACTGTACATTAAAGATATTAATGATACGATGCATCAGCCTTGCCATGAGCAGAGCTCCGCACAATTCTAAGCGAGGCAGTGTTACAATTTTTAGAGGTGCTACTCTAGACTTCGCACACACTAACTTAGTACTAACTGATTTGTCAGTATATAGAACGCGTATGTATACACAGGCTCCGTATGCCCGTTTCGATGCGTCGGAGAACGCGTGAAATTCGATATTCGCTACGATGGTGTTGGTGAACAACCATCGAGGAATCGATATAGAATTTATTTGCGAAATATTTTTTGTAAAAGCTAACCACTGTTTAAGTATATCGGGCGGTAATATATCGTCCCAATTTAACTTTTGAGACCAAATTAGTTGAAGTAGAATTTTACCTTGAACAACAATTGGCCCGAGCAATCCGAGGGGATCGAATATTTTTCCGATGAATGACAAAATGTTGCGTTTAGTATAGTTTGTTGTAATTTCGCGAGGCGAATTAAAACCGAAATTGTCTCTACACGGATTCCAAGTGAGGCCTAAAGTTTTGACCGATAAGTCATTATCAGTTATGTTTACTTGTTGATCCATTACGAGATTGGTATCAAACGTAAGCAAATGATAATTTGAAAACCATTTATGTAATTTAAATCCCGCATAGGTTAATAAGTTAATCAGTTGCGATTTAAGCTCAATTAATTCATCTGCCGTATTTGCACCCGATAAGATGTCGTCGATATAAGTATTTTCGATCAACGCCTTTGCGGCTAAAGGAAACCGATTAGAGTTGTCCGTTGCTAACTTTACCAAACAGCGTGTTGCCAAAAATGGGGCCGAACTAGTTCCGTATGTTACAGTTAGCAATGTTATACATTGCAATTCATCGCTCGGGTTATCTCGCCACAAAATGCGTTGCAAATCTGTATCCGAATCTGCTACTCGAATTCCCCGATACATTTTTTGTATATCGGCCGTCAAAACATAACGATGCATTCTGAATCTGCATAGAATGTCGAACAATTCTGGTTGAACTGTTGCACCTGTTAACAAAATGTCATTTAAAGAATGGCCACTTGTAGTATTGGATGAGGCATCAAAAACTACACGTAGTCTTGTTGACAAACTCGATTCCTTAATCACCGGGTGATGAGGCAAAAAATATCCGTCTGAATTATCATTTTTTAAAGTTGCAAAATCGAGATTGCTATACTTGGCATGACCAAGTGCAATGTATTCGTGAATAAAATTTTTATAATCTAAGTAAAATTTTTTATCAACTTTTAAACGTTTTTCAAGTGTATAAAATCTGCGTAACGCTGTATTAAAAGATCCGCCTAACAACGAACGCGCATTTTCATGAATTAATGGCAAACGTACTGTATATTGACCATTAGTAAAAACCGTCGTATCTACGAATAATTTTTCGCAAAGACGTTCTTGAGGACCAAGCAGAGCTTTATTTGTAACCTCCTCTAAATGCCAAAATTTATAAATTATATTTTCTATGTTGTCATTATTAATCGCACACAAAGCCGTAGATTTACGTGTCGAATCCTTCGTCGGTGCCTGACCTGATACTATGTACCCGAATTTAGTATTTTGAAGCACCGGTAGATTAGATCCTAAATTCTTAATGTCTGCCAGCAATATTTCGAAAAACAATTGTGCCCCGATAAGAATATCAACACAAGCAGGTGTGTGATATTGAGGATCGGCCAAAATTATGTGCGATGGAATTTTGAATTTATTTGTATCTACAGCACAATGAGGTAAGTTCGTCGTAATATTATCTAAGATCGCGCATGACACATTCACCCTGTATTGGGTGGTACGTGAATAAATATCTATGTCTACTATATTATTTATGTTTATGGCACTAGACGATAATCCGAGAATTTGAAGATTTTGATGATAAGCTGGTAATTTCAGTCTCTTGAACAAGTTAGTAGTGATAAAAGAAGTTTGACTTCCCGAGTCAAGGAGTGCCCTTGCTTGTATTAAATCACCATTGGAGCATGCTACGTTTACCTGAACTGTAGCTAATAAAATTTGCAAATTATTTTCATTATGAGTTAACAAAGTAGAATTATTTAAAGTAGTAACCGGTTCATTTTCTCGAATTACAACTTGAGACGAGCTAGTTGAAGCTTCGGAATTATTAATTTGTATATGTTCATCAGCTGGTGTATGTAGTAACGTGTGATGACGTTTTTTACAAAATTTGCACCCTACCGATTGACACTGAGAAAGAGAATGTCCCTTTTTTAAGCAATTGTGACACAAAGAATTTTTAATTAGAAATTCGTTCTTTTGTCCCAACAACAAATTTTTAAATTTCCAACACTGATATATAGAATGAGAATTATTATTACAAAATGCACATTTTATTTTTGCAAATTTATTTTCTGTACTGTTTATGAAAGAATGTTGCATCGGTTTCGATTTATTTTGGACATTGACGTGAGTAGAAGCATTTTCTAAAGCTACGCAATGCCTTTCTAGTATGTCCATGAATTCACAAACCGTTGGTAATGAAGTTTTATTCTTTTCTAACTCATAAGCCCTACGCGTTTGAAAATCTAATTTTTTGTTAAGTATACAAACTAATATTGCATCCCAATTATCGACTGGCTGATTCAAGGCACGCAAGGAACTCAAATGTTGTCGAATGTTAGTCAAAAATGTTCGTAAATTATAAGCATTACCTTTCGAGATGGTCGGTGTGTCCAGTATAGCTGTAATATGTGCATCTGTAATGAGGGATACATTATCAAACCGTTTTTTAAGTATATCTAATGCTACATGATAATTTTGAGACATGCAATGTAAATTATTTATTAAATTAAGAGGTTCATTTTTAAGAAAACCCTTGAGGTAATATAATCGTTGTACATCTGTCAAGCTTTCATTATCATGGATGAGAGATGTAAACAAATCTAGAAATGAACGCCATTCCTCAATTTTACCTGTAAATATTGGAATATGTACGTTGGGAAGTTTGATTGATTTTTCAATATTTGGACTACTTGCATTGCTTACCATTGACATGCGATTTCTAGTTTGTAACGTTGATTTAATTGCTGCTAAAGTTGAAAAATATAAAGTTTCTACTTCAATCCGATCGTCACATTTAGATTCATCTTTTTCTTCTATTTGTTCCTGAATTTCTATATATTTTTGATAATTTTTAATAAATTCGTCATGTCTTACTTCAAGTTCTTCTGTATAACCTGAGTTTAAATTATCTGTTACGTACTCTTCAATTCGCATTAATGCAGCTTTAATATTTTTACGCCTCTGCAAAAGTTTCTCCATTATAAATAATGTGTGACTGATTATTTATAAGCAATGCAAATAGTTAAACTTAATATTATTGACAAAGGAAGGTTTTATATAGTATACAAATTTTAATACTATATCAAATCAGAGTGCAAATTCATAAAATAAATGTTATAGAATTATTAATTACCGAGTGGCGGTAAAAACGTTATTATTAATCAAAATGGGTACCTGTCTCACCGCACTATACACAATACAAACCACGTGGTGGACTGCTGCGCTGCTCTTGGTAGAAAATTCACGCTGTCACCTGGTGACTGGACTGGAAAAGCACGCTGCACGCCGACCGGGTCCTCGTAGCTTCGCTGAAGCCGTCGTTGAGACCGCCAACTGGAGGAGCACGCCGCACGCAGACCGGGTCCTCGTAGATTCGCTGAAGCCGTCGTTGAGACCGCCAAACTGGAGGAGCACGTCGCAGGCAGACCGGGTCCTCGTAGATTCGCTGAAGCCGCCGTTGAGACCGCCAAACTGGAACCCCGGGACGCGCGGTATCAACCACTTGTTCTCGCTATTGTTTACAACAGCTGTTCGAGGCCGGTTTCATGGAAATCGTCTCAGCTGATATTTTGCTACTTCTATATGTTGACACAAAAACTTGCCTGTTTTTTGTTACACCTAGGCTACACTTCTTTACATCCGGCTCGAAGGACCACATTAATGTAGGGAAGATGATATGGGTGGACTGTATTATTCACTGGCCTAATCTCGATGTTTAAAGATGGCAACGACTAGATGTAAGAAATAACACGCCACAATGAATGTCGCACAACTTGTATTTGTCGTAATCATATAAACACTTGATTGATTTAACATAAGTAACAATTACTGTATTATTAGCGAGAACAGAGAGTCTTGCCGTACTCGTACGGAAGACGACTAACTACCACTACTAACTGGAAGGGCAGCGGGCACATACGCGCTAACAACGCCGCGTTTTTGCGCCTACCGTCCTTTGATTTAGATATGTGATGTTTGGAAATTCAAACAGTTATTGTATATAGTTCAGGATTTAAAAACAGGAAAAGTATTTCAATACCTCATTTATCAATTTATTTAGATTTTACTATTAGGAAAAAAATAAATAATATCATTCATCAAATTTTATTTATTATTGTTTTTATTTTCCTCTTCTGATAAAATTTTGTTCAGGCGTAATCTTTCCTCCCGCCTAAACTTTTTTTTTCTGTCTTTGATTTTTTTGACGGAGGAGTTCTAATTATTTTATTCGCTAAAACATAAGGAAGTGGATCGTATGAAGGACTATCTATATCATCCCAACTCTCCTCTTCTATCGCAATTTCCGGCGTGGATTGGGTTTTTTGACTTTCCAATTCCATGTTTTGAGACATTATCAAAATCTGAAACAAAAATTGATTAAATTATTAATTAGAATTTCNAATCATATAAACACTTGATTGATTTAACATAAGTAACAAATACTGTATTATTAGCGAGAACAGAGAGTCTTGCCGTACTCGTACGGAAGACGACTAACTACAACTGCCAAGTGGAAGGGCAGCGGGCACACACGCGCTAACAATGCCGCGTTTTTGTGCCTACCGTCCTTTGATTTAGATATGTGATGTTTGGAAATTCAAACATACTCCCCCCCGTTGAAAATTAATTTTTTCAAATTAACTTAAAGGTAAAGGGCATATTTTTGTTATTGGACGTAAGTACGTCCCTGAGTTCGTTTTTATTTCGACAACTCGCACGCGACCATCTCGTCCGGGAATATTTTTAATGACTCGAGCTAAGGGCCATTGCAACGGTGGTGTATGATCTTCTTTTAGAAGAACTAACGAACCCTCGACAACATTTGGTTTCTTTTTGAACCATTTGGGACGATGCTGTAATTGATTTAGATAGTCGCTGTGCCAGCGTTTCCAAAATTGTTGTTGAAGCAATGAACAAACTTGCCAAAATTTAAGATAATGAATTGGAGTATTTGTTAAATCATTTTCTGCCAAACTCACAAGCGGAGCTTGAATCAGAAAATGTCCGGGACTTAGATATGACAGATCATTTGGATCATTAGAAATTGGACAAATCGGACGGGAGTTGAGTATCGCTTCAATTTGATTAAAAACTGTGTTTAATTCCTCATATGTCAAAATCGAAGCTCCAACTACTCGTCTCAAATGATATTTAGCGGACTTTATTGCTGCTTCCCAAATGCCACCCCAATGAGGGCTGTAAGGGGGAATAAAGTTCCACGTAATGCCTACATTCGCGGCATGATCTTGAACTGCTGCAACATGAGTTTCAGTTTTTAGTAAACGACCGATTTCTTTTAAGAGATTATTAGCGCCTACAAAATTTAGTCCGTTGTCACTATATATAATAAGAGGTTTTCCTCTCCTGGAAACAAAACGTTTGAGCGCTAAAATAAAAGTTTCTGTCGTCATATCCGATACTAGTTCGAGGTGTACAGCCTTGGTTACCATGCATACGAACAATGCCATGTAAGCCTTAGTTGTTATAGATTTTCTCAAGCGCGATTGTCGAATTATAAATGGACCTCCATAATCTACTCCTACCTTTGAAAATGAACGCGCCATTTTCACGCGATCAGCTGGCAAGGAGCCCATGATTTGTTCAAAGGTAGTCGCTTTATGACGAAAGCACGTAACACATCGATTAATTTGTTTTTTGACTTGTCGCTTTCCGTTTAGAGGCCAATAACGTAATCTTAAATGCGCCAGAGTCGTATTTACCCCCGTGTGGAGCAATGAGAGATGAGCCTTGTTAATAAGGAGATTAGTAACGTGGTTATTTTGTGGTAAAATAAGCGGATATTTTTGTTCATAAGGAATATCTGCATTGTTTAACCTACCTCTTATCCGTAATAAACCGTTTTTGTCTAGAAAAGGATTTAACATTTTTAACGGGCCCTTGATTACACCTTTTGATTTTAAGATAGCAATTTCATTACTGAGACATTGGTGTTGTATAATCCGGATGATTGCTTTATGAGCTTCATTCAGTTCATCCGTAGTTAAAAGTCCGATCATTTTAAGAAGATTTAATTTTAAGAAATTATGTGTTTGCTCTACTACTTTGTTTACGTCTGGTATAGAATTTATTCCAGGTAGTTCTGTTTGCGTGAAGATTGCATCGTAATTTTCAAGCCACTGTGGTCCGTTCCACCAAAGAGCCGAGTTTTGAAGTAGTATAGAGTCGGTTCCTCGCGATAAAAGATCACTAGGATTGTCTTTCGTTCTAACATGTATCCAATGAAAATTATGTGTAAGTTCTTGAATTTCATTTACGCGATTCGCGACAAATGTAACCCAACGAGTAGGTGGTGATTTGATCCAGTGAAGAACAATGGATGAATCTGACCATAAATATGCGTTCGAAACCTGTACATTAAAGATATTAATGATACGATGCATCAGCCTTGCCATGAGCAGAGCTCCGCACAATTCTAAGCGAGGCAGTGTTACAATTTTTAGAGGTGCTACTCTAGACTTCGCACACACTAACTTAGTACTAACTGATTTGTCAGTATACAGAACGCGTATGTATACACAGGCTCCGTATGCCCGTTTCGATGCGTCGGAGAACGCGTGAAATTCGATATTCGCTACGATGGTGTTGGTGAACAACCATCGAGGAATCGATATAGAATTTATTTGCGAAATATTTTTTGTAAAAGCTAACCACTGTTTAAGTATATCGGGCGGTAATATATCGTCCCAATTTAACTTTTGAGACCAAATTAGTTGAAGTAGAATTTTACCTTGAACAACAATTGGCCCGAGCAATCCGAGGGGATCGAATATTTTTCCGATGAATGACAAAATGTTGCGTTTAGTATAGTTTGTTGTAATTTCGNCCAGGCCCTAGCCATGCTAGGCCACATGCAGAGACCAAACCCCCGAGCCAGCCACCACCCGCTGTAGGCGGTCCAACCAAACGACCGACCCAGCATTTTCCCGGACACCTTGATATAAGGCGCAAGCGACGTCCAGTGAGGATGGTCGCTATTTCTCCACCGCCCACTAAGAGGACTCAGCAGCCACGTCCCCACGAGAGGCCAGGGACGTCGGCCAACCCCCAGCAGAGCCAACCAGCCGCCAGACGGAGTACCGGAGCAGCCAGCGTTGGACAACCCCCCCCGTGCCAAAGACACTCTAACATAAACTAACCTATTTTTCAGTACCTACTACTTCATATATATTATTCTATATACTGTATTGTGCCATGTATTCAAACATTTTTTTCTTTATAGAATAAAAACAAAACACCAACACTCAGAGATGCTTGTCCGAAACCAGGGGATGTCGCGGGACGCAAGAAAAATCCAACATTGCGCCCCGTGATTTCCTGCCAGGGGCCTTTTTGAACGGCAGGCTACGGAGCACTCGACGTCCAGTTCGCAGTCCGACCGCTATTCATTAAATAACCGCCGAGTTTTGCCTCGGTAGCTCACTCTCTAAGTCGAGACTTGACTCGAGAAGCATGAGTTGGTCTTCACACTTGTATTATAGTGTTTGAATCGAATAGCCTCTCATTGTCCGCTCCTTTAGTGACGAGTAATCGCTACCAATTTTGAAATAGTAGTAGTACTGAGTATCAGCGACCCTTCGGGGTACATTAAAGCTGTTCCCCTCAGCTTGTGGCACGGCTTGGTCTGCCATTCCACAAAATAGGGAAAAAAGAATTCGTAGCAAGTTCCCCTTTATTTATTAATTAAGGGGAACCCTACACCTATCGTTCCACAACGCGAGCCGAACCCGACATCCGCAGAAGCAGCCGCGGCCGTGCAGAAACGCTTCCTGCACGCATCCAGCGTGTCCTGGGGATTCTTAGGGATACCCCCAGCCACGTCACCATCCCCAAAACGGGTCCGGAAACCACCGCGTTCGTGGACATTATAAAAGATTAACACCCTGTATCTTGAAAACGAAACATCTGCGGACCAATGTTTATATGAACTTTTTGTATTAAAATCACTCAAATAATCGTCTGTTGAATTTATTGTACATACTTAATTAACACCCTATATACATATACAGGGTGATTCAGTTATAATGTCATTAATTTTAATCACGTATTCAGAAGACTTAATAAAGACAGAAAATCGGTAAAAAATTTTTTACTCGACTTTTAAAAATTAAGGAAATCAACCCATAACTCCCGCTAAGAAGGCGGCCCTGCCAGATGCCCGGATGCTCGGAAAATTTTGTAACGTAATGTCACGAACAAATCGTCAGCTGAAGCGAACAGCGTTGCCAAGTTCACATCATAATCTGTGTTCACATTTAATTAATCCGCTTTAGTATACGGATACATATGTATGAAACCAATAAAATGCAAGTAAATAAAGGATCATGCTGCATTTTATTATAACTAATTTTAATAATTTAGTGCAAAATGTTTTAACAAGCCTGACTTCTCGAAGTCAACTTTCGTTAAAAGAAAATAAATAAAGCAGAGGTTTGTAGGCACACTGTATTTTATCAAATAAAAAAAGTCGGCACACTAAATACCCGAATATACAAAATACACTACACACGGTTACAAAACCATTACCTAACAATTTAAAGCGTTTATTCAAATCTACCACCCTCCATATCTCCCGCATTTTTCCCGCAAAGGAGTTAACATAACACATTTTCAAAAAGTTCAAGCTTTAGAAGCAGCTGATTTCCCCAATCGTCTTGAATTTTGCAATTGGTTCCTAAGTGCAGCAGAACTTTATTAACAAAGTGCTCTGGACGGATGAATGCTGTTTTACTTGTGCTGGCATTTTAAACAGGTAAAAAACATAAGTATTGCTTTCTCAAAAACAATAAGTGCCTACCTAGGTTACACCAAAGTTTAGATTTACACTAAAGTTTACATTTATTATGTAAACTTTGGTTATACGCAACTGCATATTGAATAATAAATTGAAATACTAAAACTGTGTATTATTTAACATAATAAATTATAAAACGTGAAAACGTTAATAATATTAAAAATGATAAATTGTAATAACCGTACATTCGAAAACAATCATCCCTATTCATTGATGACACGATTTTCCTTTGATAAAAGACCGACAACTTTTTGCTCTACTTTGCATGGAATACGATCCTACTACAGTTCGTATTAGTCTAGGAGCCAGATCAGGTTCCGTGTACTAGCTATAAAAATAAACTTTTTACAGCCATTTAAACATTTAATTTGTTGATAACAATTAAACTGACCACTTTCAGGCTTTGCGACCAAGTTTTTTGGATTCAGGAGGTCAAAATACTTTAGAATAAGTTGTTTGCAGCCGTGGCACTCTGGTTGGCAACGGAACCCTGTCTGGCTCCTAGACTAAAGTGCACGTGCAAATTAGAAGGTTATTGACCTCGACACAGGTTAGCCTAGGTCGGAAACACGTACCGAGTTGTTTATTTGTCTCCGTCCGATTGTATTTTTATCTTCTATTACTTACAGTCAATATTTAAATACTACATACATTTCACCCTCTCTTTATAATTTATCTAGTGAGTGTTGGTTTTTTATGTCATTATTTCTGTAATGAAATTGAAATGGTTATGAAATGAAATTTAAATTATTTGAACTCTTGGGGTTTTGTAACTTCAATATTAAATTTTATTTAAAGTGAAACAGAGCTAATTTCTTTGCAGCCATAATAGTCACATTTGGTCAGATGAAAACCCGCACACTACTCGTCGGTTTAGCTTTCAGAGGAGATTCGGTGTCAATGTATGGGCAGGAGTATATGGCGATCGTTTAATTGGGCCGCATTTTCTACCTGAACATCTGAATGGGCCGCGTTACTTTCAATTTTTAGTAGAAGGCTTACAGCAAATTAAAAAATTATCACTATGATGTTAATAAAAAATGATTTTTGGCAAGTCATGCTCAGACCTCCTCGAGGTTCTTGCTGGGCAACAATAACAATTTAATATGTTGATTGCATAATTATAAAAAAATAATTTATAGCATTTTAAATTATTATTGGCTGACGTGAGCAAACCGTTTATTTATTGTCTTTATATGTGCGAAAATATATAAATATGGTAACATTGCATCTAGGTCGCTTTGTTCATATCGTAGCCGGCTGACGTCAGCCGGTCAGTAACAGCCTGTAAGGGGGTTAAATAATGATTTGAAAATATTTTTTTTTAATCACGCCACCGTATTATACTCATTTTTCTCTATCTGCTCTTAAAATTAATGACATTATGACTGAATCACCCTGTATATTATATTACCAAAACATTATACATTTATTTTTGACATTCTTTTATGTTATCTTATCATATTTTTGTTATTAATTAAAATTTTCAAGTTAATAAAAATATCTTCGGCTTCGGCCGAAGGTGACCCATAAACAATATAGAAAATAATCACTAATAATAAAAAAATCATAAATATAATCATAAATAATTAAAAATAATTAAAAAATTCAAGTCTAAAGTAAGGAATCTTATGTAATAAATTATGTTAACGCTTGTGAAATTTGTCAAAAAACGAAATATGAGGCATCCAAATATTTAAAAATTTAAACTCACACCAATTAACACTTTTCCTTTTGAACAGTATAGACACATTCAAAGTAAGAAACCAACCGTTCTTAATAATTACTGATAGCTTTTCAAGATTTGCACAAGCATATCAATAGTATATAAAGCGGGTACCACGCCTCAGGATTTTTTTTCTTAGGTTCGTAGAAAAAGTAAGTAAAACAGTAACTAGATGTGGGTTGGTACTCATGAAGTGGTGTGGTGTGAGTTGGATTGGGTATAGGTGTGTGGAATTGGTGGTGTGTGGGGTGACGTCACGCAGATGGGTGTACGAGAGGTCCTATTGGTTGTGGGGGGATGTGTTTAGACGTGTGTTGGTGACTGAGTGTGGAAAGAAGGAAGGAGCGTGATGTGTGGGCCTAATGTCAACGTACGGGGTTTGTTGGTATCAAATTTGAGTCTCGTATAATGATTCGAGCCTCGCGTTGGTGATGTTAGTGATGTGACCTTTTAACATAAACGTCGATACAGTTAGCGCGGGTCGTGAAATTCGGAGATGGTGGGTTCTATCTCCACTGAGACAGAGTCGAAGAAATGAATGTAATGCCCGAGCAATATCAAAACTTTAAGAGTTGAGGAAAGTGGGAAATAATTCGAAATAAGATTTAAAAAAATTGAAGTTATGTTAGGCGCCAGTAAATTTTGAAGCGAAACTACAAACTAAATAATTCCCTTACCGGATTACTCTTTAATCTAGGCCAGGTATGTAGGTAAAGATTTATGTTAAACTAAAGATCCTTTACTGATCCCGAAGGTGTTAGAAAAATAAGTTCTGAGAAAAAATATTTTTCACTAAAAAATAATGGACTAAGTTCCTTAAAGAATTTAAATTTTTTGTAAAAAAAGAATTCAAAATTTATTATCAAAAAGTTTTTAGGAAAAAACTAATTTTGACTAAAAAAAATTATTTATACAATATGTTTTTAGTTATGTTTGAAAAATAAGTTTCGTGTTCAAAAAAAATTTTATTTTGAAAATTATTTCAAAAATCTTCGAAAAAATATTTTTGACTAAAAAAATTATTATAAAAAACTAAAAGTTTTTTTCAGAAAAACAGTTTTTGTATATAAGGTATAAAAATATATTACAAGAAAACAAATGTACATTAAATATTTTCCTACAGCAGAAAAATAATGTTATTTACAATATTAATGGTTAAAAATATTAACCGAACAAAACTAACAAGATTTAGTAATTCCTGGAATTTTCTTTACACGAATATCCAGAAAAGTATCAAATATTCAAACAACCTGTAGAAAAAAAGAGTACTAGGTATATGAAATGAACTTTACTAAAACTGAATTAATTAATTACTAAAAAATCGCGGATTTCTACTAACCACTTTTTATGTAATCCTCTGTATAACTAACTTTTTCAGGCTTTTTCCCAAAAACTAACTTTTGTTGAACAAATATGGGCCGTGGCGCACTTTGTTAAATAATTCCTCGAAGCACAACTTCGGATAAGGTTATTGTTGTTAAAAACGGAGATAAACGTTGAATAACAATAACGAAATGTTGCTAATTACAAGTAATTGCAATAACTGGGGTAAGCGATCACGAACAAATAAACTTTTGTGGACACTGTAGACCGTACTTTTGGTAGTGAACTAACTTGTGAATGCTGATGAAAAAGTGATTTCTTCCCTAAAATTTCATCCCTTTTATATACAAATTTTAGGTTATTAGGGGTTATTTTCGTAAAAAAAAACTAAGCATTTAGCGATCATGACGGCATGTTTCGCAATACTGCATCATCTCTCGTCATCTTTCTAGAACTTTCCAGAAGGATTTCTTTGAAATTAAGAAAAGTAAACTGAGGGTTTCGATGCTTAATCTGATTGGTCCGCGCCTTGATAAAGAGCCAAATACTGGATTCTAATTGGTTCGTGGCTTGATATAAATATAAAAGTGGTATAAATGCTTAGGACGCGATTTTGTCCTGTTTAAGCTGAGTTCCAATCGAGCAGCCGAACTGTGCGGACGTAGTTTGTGCAGTGCAGCAGTGAGTGTCAGTGCGAGGAACTGTAAAGTAGAAGCCCCACAAAACCTGTCTTTTACAAGACAAGTAATATTCTGCCTTTATTAAGGCAATCTATAGAAAGAATTCGGCAATTTTATATTGCAAAATTTCTACTAACGACCGACGTTATCTCAGCCTAGGCAGAGAGACCGCCGGCATTTATTTTACAGATTCGGGGAGACAACTAGCCGTGAGAGTGAGCTGGCAGCAGAGAATGCCAGACTACGGCAAATGATCGACGACCTCAGACATGAGCTGAGGCAACTGCGAAAGGCGTTCGAGGACCTTGAAAAGAGGTCTCGAGAACAGCACGCCGAGCTGTTAAACGCCCTCAAGGAACAACAGACCCCAAAAGGTGTAAAGCGAGGTAAGCCATGGACCTCGTCGGGTTCCAAGGAGGAGTCCTGCAAGGCTAAAAAGAAGCCAGCAAAAGCGAACGACGCACCTGTCGCCGAACAGGTGAAGGTCCCCGAGATCGTACCAGCGACGACATCAGAGCGCGCGGCCCCTGCGGAAAAAGGCGAGAAGATACCGCCTGTCATCCTTCGCAAGAAGGAGCAGTGGACGGAGGTCAGCAGGAGTCTGACCAACAGGAAAATAAATTACACCAGGGCCAGGTTAACGGGTGGAGGCATCGCCATTCATCCGCAAATGCTTGATGATTATCGACGCCTCACGCGTGTCCTCGCCGATGAGGGGAAGGAATTTCACACCTTCTCTCTCCCAAGCGAGCGGCTGCTGAGGGCCGTGATCAGAGGGCTATTAGACGAAATTTCCAACGAGGAAATTCGGTCTGACCTCGAAGTACAGGGCTTCAAAATAATATCTGTTTTGAGAATGAAGAGCCGGAGGAACAAGGCCTTTAGTACTTGTACAAGTCCACCAGGAGCAAGAGGACTTGCTCAAGGTGACAAGATGCTGCCACCTAGTCGTTAGGGTGGAACCGCAGAGGGCGATAACCGAGCCGACGCATCGCAGCTGTCAAGTGTGTAAAGTGCGGCGAGGGTCACCACTCGGCAGACTGCACTAAGAAGCGCGAGACCCCGGCAAAGTGCGCCAACTGCGGTGGCGAACATCCCGCCAGCTACTGCAGATGCCCTAGCTTCCCTATGAAGACGACAGGGGGCAAGAAACAGCAGCACAAAGAGGACCCCCCAAGCCGACAAATAACAGGCTAAGTTGGCACACTCCCCGAAGGTGACGGCGGCGAAAAGCTTCGCCGACGCCGCCAGGCCGAAGCAGGGCCCCACCGCGGCTCCTAAGGGGGGGCCTAAAACCGACAGGAGCACGGAACCCGCAAATGTGGCCAGCATGCTGGCACAAATGCGGGAGATGTACTCCTATCCACCTATCGAGACGTCGAGGCAGGCGTCAACCAAGGAGCCGTGCTATCACCGCACCTAATCAACATCTATACATCCGACATGCCCAGGACAGAGCGCACTATCGTGTGCCTCTGCGCCGATGACACCGCCGCAACGGCCCGTTCCCTGAACCCCGATATGGCGAAGCGGTACCTCCAAAGAGCTGTAAGCCAACTAGAGGACTGGTGCAACAGGTGGAAGGTGGCGATCAATCCGGAGAAAAGCACAGGTATTATATTTTCTCGTAGGTACCGAACGCGCCCCCAGGGATACGTGAAGTTCAACGGAGAAGACATCCAGTGGGCGACCACCGTCAAGTACCTAGGGGTAACCCTGGATCGCACGCTGACGTGGAAGCCGCACGTCGACGCAGTGACGCGCAAAGCGAGGATGGTGAGGGCGAAGCTTTATCCGCTTCTGTGCAGGGACAGCCGTCTCTGCCTGCGGAATAAGCTAACCCTCATCAGAGCAGTACTGCAGCCACAGCTGACGTACACTGGAACCGCGTGGGGACACGCAGCGAAGACGCACCTAGCCCGGGTGCAAGCCGTCGAGAATATCGCCCTTGCCCCCTTGGTTCGTCCGCAACAGCGACATTCACCAGGATCTGGGATTCATCTCAGCCCTGGAAGCGATCAGAGAGCGCACGAGAAAGCTTTTCGAGCGCGCCGAGATCCACAGTAACCCGCTGATCCGGAACGCGGTGGACTACCGACCCGAAGAGGCTGTCGGCAGACGCAGGCGGCCTAGACATCAACTCCTGGACGCAGGGTGAGTCGAAATTTTTCTGTCTGTTTCAGTACCGCCAGGATCAAGAGACGAAAACGACGACACACACACATTCTCCCCTACCTTCCTTATCCCACTCTCCCCTCCCGCGCTAGCCTAAGGGCCACCTTAACAAAGCGCTTCCTATGTTGCATAGCTGCACGACCTCACCCAAAACCATCACCCCGTGGTGAAGAAAGAAGAGCGCCAGAAGAAAGGGCCCTAGCCGGCGGGGCCCAGCCAGGACAGGAGGAGGCCCCCGGGGGTATACACAGACGAGCCGGCGAAGAAAGAAGAGCGCCAGAAGAAAGGGCCCTAGCCGGCGGGGCCCAGCCAGGACAGGAGGAGGCCCCATGAACCGATCGAATCCGGCCGCGTTGGCGGCCCGGAATGACGGGGAAAGGGCCTACCTCTACGAGGCGTCCGGGCCTACAGCGATGAAGTGGGTAAAGAGCGATAATCCCGCTCGACCCCGCTCCATCCGAAGTCATTTTTCCTGCCAAGGATATTGGCGCGTTGTTCTGTTCATTTCATAGTAGTCTTCAGGTCCACAACACTAATGGGTGTGTGAGTAGGGCCTTATTGTGGTAACATGGAACTGTAGTTTAAAATGACGCACGTGACATTTCCGAGGCTAAATGGGTAGAATGTTTAACAATTCTATAAAATGTCTGGGGATACCCCTGAATCTCTTGATTAACTCATTAAGCACATTCTTAGAATAAACAGTCTGGGAATTCGTATACTGTGAGAATAAACATATTAGTAAAACGGATTACATGAGCAATAAAAATGGAACATGATATCGAAGTCTGAGTCATAAATTAGGTAATTTATTATATTATAAACAATATTAATAACGAGAAACTTATTAAGTACGTTACTTATACAAACAATCAGGTAATTCGAACTGTGGAAGTAAACACATCAAAGATATACAGGGTGATTCAGAACTAATCAAAAAAAATTCTAGATGTAGAGGGGACTCTTACAAATACAATTTTGTAAAGAAAAAATCGAAAAGGGCAGTTCGAAAAATGATTTAAAAATACACTTATGCACGGCACTGGAAACTGGTCCACTGTAAAACCTGACCTCGCACAATGCCAATGACCGACATGGCGGCAGTGCGATAAAAACGGAGAAAAACAAGGAAAGAAATAAATAGAATCTTATAGCACCTATTTTACATCAGCAAATTCAACTGATTTTGCCACTATTGTTATTATTAATTAATTAAATTAATTTGTGATTTTAAATAATAAAATAATTTGACATACCGGATGTTACAACTATTCAATATACATTTGGGCCCGTCTCACTCACTTTCTACGAACTAACACAAATGCTGTCTTGTTTCACCATAACACAAAAATGCTTCACCATAGTACAAATGTTTTCTTGTTTCACCATAACTAAAACGATATCCATCAACTCCAAGTTGCTATACATGCAAGCCATTTTTGACACTAACTACTAAAAAACTATTGTAAACATCGGATTTCAGTATTCGGAGTCGCTGAGGCCACGTGGCTCTCCACGCGTATTACGAATGACGCTAGAAACTACAGTTGTCCAGTTATGTCCAACTTCAATAATTTTTTTCTTGGTAACTATAAAGATTTTACAAAAATTTTCTACAATATTGACTCCATTTCTCATGCCGCATCTATTCCCAATTTTTTTTGGATAAGTTNCGCCAGCGAATTTTTTATATGTTATTTCTTTCAGCATTACAACTGATAGTTTATTTCTTAGGACCCCATGACGATTTGGCCAGCCGTTCTTACCGTTTATTGAATTTATTTGATTATAAATAATTAGACCTATAAATATTATTTTAAAAGTTTTCATCGAACTTTCCAAGTTTGAAGTAGTACATTATATAAATCGTAGTTCATCTTTAACATTGTGCGAGTCAGTGCCTAGCGACCTTGCCTGTAATGCGGCCACCTGGATTTGCGAAGAGTACCAAAGAATTAGGAAGTCAAATTTCAAAGAATAGTCATACGAGAGTAGGAGCATACTTTGTTTTCCGTGTAAACTGCGGAATGGCGCCCGTTTTATAATAAATTTAGTTTTACGTTTTATATTTTTAAATATTTATAGCACGCAACGTTTGGAAAAGCTTACAGAGAAGGTACCCATTTTCTTCTCTGCAAATTCGCTTAGTTTCGGAATTTACTTATTTAAATTTGTGTATTTTAGTTAGGTATTCTTACTATTAACCCGTAGCTCGGTCTTCTATCCAAAATTGTAACTTTTTTATATATTTTTTGAACTAGCCGTGGTAAGACCGAGTGACACGGTGTCACGGGCCCTTGACGACCGCGATCCGCGAAATGCTAATTAGAAAAGTTGAGAAATTAGTTTTATTAAAAGTATAGGAAAATACGAGCCGCGGATTGGCGGAGACAGCGTTTTAGGGCGGGGCCTATCGGTCCGACTGGATATTTAAGACCGGGATCGCGAAGATCAGAGCCAGTAGACCTCGTATGTAAATCGAAACCACGTTGAGTGTTTTTTCAAAAAAGAATTCAACATTACCAGCGTCGTTTCGATATATTCAAGTGCGGAAGTCCTGGAAGGATTCCGACATAAGTCATAATTAATCTTAGAGTAAAGCGGTTAGTAAAGTGGTATTGGTCGACCTATCCCGAATTTGGGTTTATAGTAGACGACTCGCGAAATAGCCTTTGCGTGAGTAGTACGTAAGGGCGAAAATTGGGAAAAGTGTGCGAAGCCGAATTAATATAATAAAGACTAAATCGTAGACACGATCGCGGGGAAGAATTTCACCTAGGCGTTTAACTACCTGCAAGAAAAGTATCAGTCAGTTGTACTTACCTACAATATATGAGTCAGTCCAAACTTGGGTTTCTTCTAATCCAGTCCTTGGTGGTGATAGCGCCTTCAGCGTGAATTCTTTAAGTGTTGGAATCTGAAAGAAAGAACATATAAAAAATTAGTGCCTTCAGCTGAAATTAAATAAAATCGTATTAGTGGTGCAAGCTATGAAAGCTTGAACCACAACTTGTAAAGTCAGTGTTAATAACCCTAATAATAATACGTTGTCCTTTGCATAATCATAAGTGAATACCGCAGCCAGGAGCAGTCTAGAGACAGGTCCCGGGAGCAGACTGTAGCGAGCGTGTAAGTGCTAGAACTTGGTTCCGTATACATTGCCTTGAAACGGTATAGACAATAAAAACTTTCACGAACATTTAGTACATTTAGTATTGTTTATAAACTGTAGAGACAATATTAGTGTCGCGAGTAGGTAATCAAATAGATAGAGATAATACAGTTAAACCCGTAAAAATCAGAGTAGTTGAAGAATTTTGTGATCCATTTAATTACTTGAGAGTTAAAGAGTCTAAATTTGAGAAAAGGGAGAACGAATATTGTAAAGTAAAATACTACCTTTCCAAATCAATACTTCTTTGTTTGTTTTATACATTAAGTTGCATGTACATGTGATATATTGAGTGAAAAATGACATCAAGAGAACAAAGGGAAGCATGCGCGGTGCGACCCGCGTACGAATTAGAAGAGGACCGCCTCCACGAGTCAATGAGCTCGACCGAGTCCCTCGAAGGGGCATTTACAGGCACGGGGAATCTGGAGGACCCGGTTAGACAGCCGTCAGACCGGAATGTCGGCGGAATTCGCCCTAATATCAATTTGGGAATTGAACGGGATTATGAAACCAATGAATTAAACCCGGATGAAGATGCCGGAAGGGCCGGCGATGAGTTATACGCATGCGCACCGTTACAACGGTGTCGTGGAATAAGACCATAATTGAGCCCCACGTTAGAAACCATGTCGCAACCTGTGATCTGGGATGTCAGTTCCCTTGACCGGGTTCCGTGGCAGAAACGCACAGAGTTCACGGGGATCGTCACTATCGACGCCCGGTCGCACTATATTCTCAGACGACTGGAATCTGTGGTGGATATGACCTACAGACGTGGTGTCTAGGACACGAGCTCGCGGGGGAGATCTCGACGAAGAAGATCGAGCTCCGCGTTGAGCGTCGTGTCGGGTTAGACTTTCTTGATATGGACCACTTAGGCGATGATCGTATGTTCGGGGGAAATCATGAGAATGGACGGGCGACGTACAAGTATTGTTTTGATAAAAAAGGCCGGCTTCGTCACCTATGACGTAGTCGGCTAAGGGGTTTTCGCTTACTATGGCACCCGAACGCGATGCGCATTGCTCCCGCTGGATACCACTTCGTAAAAAAGCTGA
>NW_019417252.1:24801-58340 GCF_000390285.2 Anoplophora glabripennis
TATGTTATTTCTTTCAGCATTACAACTGATAGTTTATTTCTTAGGACCCCATGACGATTTGGCCAGCCGTTCTTACCGTTTATTGAATTTATTTGATTATAAATAATTAAACCTATAAATATTATTTTAAAAGTTTTCATCGAACTTTCCAAGTTTAAAGTAGTACATTATATAAATCGTAGTTCATCTTTAATATTGTGCGGGTCAGTGTCTAGCGATCTTGCCTGGAATGCGGCCACCTGGATTTGTGAGGAGTACCAAAGAATTAGGAAGACAAATTTCAAAGAAATAGTCATACGAAAGTAGGAGCATACTTTGTTTTCCGTGTAAACTGCGGAATGGCGCCCGTTTTATAATAAACTTAGTTAGTTTTATGTTTGATATTTTTAAATATTTATAGCACACGACGTTTGGAAGAGCTTACGGAGAAGGTACCCATTTTCTTCTCTGCAAATTCGCTTAGTTCGGAATTTACTTATTTAAATTTGTGTATTTTAGTTAGGTATTCTTACTATTAACCCGTAGCTCGGTCTTCTATCCAAAATTGTAACTTTTTTATATATTTTTTGAGCTAGCCGTGGTAAGACCGAGTGACATCGGTGTCGTGGAATAAGACCATTTGTATTGGTAACGTCGACATGGGCCCTCGGTGGAGACACCGGAAGTTCTAATCGAGCTCCACGTTGGGCGCCATGTCGTGATATATGATCGTTTGTGCCTAATATTTGAGAATTATGAGAATTGGCAACATGGGCTCGCCGCGAAGACGTCAAAGCAGGACTTCGAGCCCCACGTCGAGCGCCATGTCGTGAGATATGATCTGAAGGTTGTGTTTGGTCGGCATGGGTCCTCAGTGGAGACATCGGAAGTTCTAATCGAGCTCCACGTTGGAAACCATGTCGCAACCTATGATCTGGGATGTCAGTTCCCTTGACCGGGTTCCGCGGCAGAAACGCACGGAGTTCGCGGGGATCGTCACTATCGACCCCAGGTCGTAGTATATTCTCCGATAGCTGTAGTCGGTGGTGGATATGACCTACAGACGAGGTGTCTAGGACACGAGCTCGCGGGGGCCCCACGCTGAGCGCCGTGTCGGGTTAGACTTTCTAAATATCGACCACTTAGGCGGTGATCGTATGTTCGGGGGAAATCCTGAGAGTGGACGGGCGACGTACCAGAATTGCTTTAATAAAAAGGGCCGGCTTCGTCATCTACGACGTAGTCGGCTAAGGGGTTTTCGCTTACTATGGCAGCCGAACGCGATGCGCATTGCTCCCGCTGGATACCATTTCGTAAAAAAGATGAAAAAACTGTAACGTCGTCGCCAACGGCTCCACGTTCCGGGCCGCTATCGGGGCCGGACCGCGAACCGTGGTTGGACTCATGGGATACCCCGGACCCTACCAGTATGTACGTAGGTTGAACCTCGTCCCGAGTATCTGTGGGTGACCCACTTCGTTGTAACTCATGAGTGCTACTCGGCTCCGTGAGTGCGCCGTGAGGGGTGGTCGAGGTGGTACCAGTAACCCGCGTAGCAGCGGACCTCAACACGTACGGCGCTGTGGCTGCGCCGTGCCGTGTACTTCCGCGAGCTACCATCTTCGGTCACTCAGGCTCTTCACGCAGCATCGAGATAACGTTGGGGAAGGAGGCAATTTCCTCTTTCACCCCGAATGTCGAGAGATCTTTCGCCGGCAAACAGGTGTGAGGGCAGTCCGTGTAACCGCTGGCCTCTCCGATTGGGGACGAGGTCTCGTCCAGCTCAGTCTTGATCATATTCTCACGATCTAATTTATTATTTGTAGTATTACCTTCGAGGGCACCAAGCCTCGTAGCACTAGATACCGAAGTCGCGTCGCAGGGGTTCACCTTCCCCATACGACAATGTCGGAGCAAGCTCTTTTGCTCCGAAAGTCTTGTAGAAGTCTTGTAGAAACACTGACTCTACTATTAAAATGTGGGTCTCTCGAGGGAGCCCTAGAAGCAAGGACAACTTCTGTACTAAACTTGGAAGTACGCCGCCACAATAACGTGCGTATTATTGCTTTGTGCCCGTGGGTCGCAAAGTAAATGCCTTGTAGGGGTTTAACGAGGACGAGAAAAATTGCCTCGAATTTGCAGATCTCGATTGAGTCTGATTGAATAGGTCTCGTAGGAGCCTATGTATGTACTTTGTACCGAGGTGCGGGTCTCTCGATGGAGCCGGCACAATCGGAATCAAAGTCTTCGTCGGAGGTTCGCAGCCTCGGACGGTATGCAGGTCTCTGAAGGGAGCTTGAANCTAATTAGGCCGCAGTGCTATGGGACTTTTCAAGGACCAACCACTAGATGAAGAATGCCTACACGAGATGAGGCAGGATAAAGAGGGATAATCCCCCTCGATCCCAAATCATTGAGGCCAATATCTAGCCATAGAATAATGGCGCCAGAGAGATCAGTTCCAGTTCTACCGTAGTCAGTGTAACTACAATTGTCGCACAATAGATCAGTTCCAGTTTTACCTCAGTCAGTGCAACTACAGTCGTCGCACAAATTAACCCGTCTTAATTACCATAGTTATTAGTGTTTTGCAAAGTTTACTTTCCAATTCAGTTTAAATTCGTTCAACTTTCCAATTTACTTCATAACAATTCATCGTAACTTAAAATATATCTACCGTTTCCGGATCCTTAAATCAAAGTGTATTTACTGCGCAACTGTAAGCCGCTCAACAATTATAGTCAACGAAAACCTTCTACGTATAAATCAATATCAACACTTATTTCGCTTAACAAATACAAGGCAGCGCTTGGACGTTATTTTAAAAAGAATTCGCAATACAACAGTTCACTATAGAACTTATATCAAGGTACCATTCCGAGGCCTTCTTCGACGACAACTTCCGACACCAGGAAGTCAAACTACTTAAATTGTTACCAAGTTACTACGCTCGACGTAGAGTCTTTTTCCAATACTACGATTCAAAACTGGATATTGATAAATAAATATATACATTGTCTTTTACTCTTGCTACGTTCCTACCTTACTCGATCCCTATAATAAGTGAGTGCTTCGATATATTAAGAGGATTCCCAGGAGAGCAACACCAGGTCAGCCTACGCAGATAGCAGCCACCTAAGACTACAAAGAGTAATGTGTCAGTGTTTTTGCTTACATTATAGTCGCCTCAACGCTTGCAGCCGAAGTAACGTCGCCACGGAGATTTTTTTTATGTTATTTCTTTCAGCATTACAACTGATAGTTTATTTCTTAGGACCCCATAACGAATTGGCCAGCCGTTCTTACCGTTTATTGAATTTATTTGATTATAAATAATTAAACCTATAAATATTATTTTAAAATTTTCATCGAACTTTCCAAGTTTAAAGTAGTACATTATATAAATCGTAGTTCATCTTTAATATTGTGCGGGTCAGTGTCTAGCGATCTTGCCTGGAATGCGGCCACCTGGATTTGTGAGGAGTACCAAAGAATTAGGAAGACAAATTTCAAAGAAATAGTCATACGAAAGTAGGAGCATACTTTGTTTTCCGTGTAAACTGCGGAATGGCGCCCGTTTTATAATAAACTTAGTTAGTTTTATGTTTGATATTTTTAAATATTTATAACACACGACGTTTGGAAGAGCTTACGGAGAAGGTACCCATTTTCTTCTCTGCAAATTCGCTTAGTTCGGAATTTACTTATTTAAATTTGTGTATTTTAGTTAGGTATTCTTACTATTAACCCGTAGCTCGGTCTTCTATCCAAAATTGTAACTTTTTTATATATTTTTTGAGCTAGCCGTGGTAAGACCGAGTGACATCGGTGTCGTGGAATAAGACCATTTGTATTGGTAACGTCGACATGGGCCCTCGGTGGAGACACCGGAAGTTCTAATCGAGCTCCACGTTGGGCGCCATGTCGTGATATATGATCGTTTGTGCCTAATATTTGAGAATTATGAGAATTGGCAACATGGGCTCGCCGCGAAGACGTCAAAGCAGGACTTCGAGCCCCACGTCGAGCGCCATGTCGTGAGATATGATCTGAAGGTTGTGTTTGGTCGGCATGGGTCCTCAGTGGAGACATCGGAAGTTCTAATCGAGCTCCACGTTGGAAACCATGTCGCAACCTATGATCTGGGATGTCAGTTCCCTTGACCGGGTTCCGCGGCAGAAACGCACGGAGTTCGCGGGGATCGTCACTATCGACCCCAGGTCGTAGTATATTCTCCGATAGCTGTAGTCGGTGGTGGATATGACCTACAGACGAGGTGTCTAGGACACGAGCTCGCGGGGGAGATCTCGACGAAGAAGGTCGAGCTCCGCGTTGAGCGTCGTGTCGGGTTAGACTTTCTTGATATGGACCACTTAGGCGATGATCGTATGTTCGGGGGAAATCATGAGAATGGACGGGCGACGTACAAGTATTGTTTTGATAAAAAAGGCCGGCTTCGTCACCTATGACGTAGTCGGCTAAGGGGTTTTCGCTTACTATGGCACCCGAACGCGATGCGCATTGCTCCCGCTGGATACCACTTCGTAAAAAAGCTGAATGAACTGTAGCGTCGTCACCGACGGCTAGCTCACGTTCCGAAACACCCGACATCGGAAGTATTCCACTACCGGGGCCAGATCGTGAACCGTGGTTGGACTCATGGGATTCCCCGGACCCTACCAGTTGGTACGTAGGTTGAACCTCGTCCCGAGTATCTGTGGGTGACCCACTTCGTGGTAACTCTTGGTTGCTACTCGGATCCGCGAGTGCGTCGTGAGGGGTGGTCGAGATGGTGCCAGTAACTCGCGTAGCAGCGGACCTCAACGCGTACGGCGCTGTGGCTGCGCCGTGCCGCGTACTTCCGCGAGCCACCATCTTCGGTCCCTCAGACTCTTCGCGGAGCATCGATATAGCGTTGGCAGGAGAGGCCATTTCCTCTTTCACCCCGAATGTCGAGAGATCTTTCGCCGGCAAACAGGTGTGAGGGCAGTTCGTGTGACCGCTGGTCTCTCCGATTTGGGACGAGGTCTCGTCCAGCTCAGTCTTGATCATACTCACACGATCTAATTTATTATTCGTAGTATTACCTTCGAGGGCACCAATCCTCGTAGCACTGGATTTCGTAGTCGCGTCGCAGGGGTTCATCTTCCCCGTACGACAATGTCGGAGCAAGCTCTTTTGCTCCGAAAGTCTTGTAGACGTCTTGTAGTAAGCACTGACTCTACTATTAAATGTGGGTCTCTCGAGGGAGCCCTAGAAGTAAGGATAACTTCTTTACTAAATTTGGAAGTACGCCGCCACAATAACGTGCGTACTATTGCTTTGTGCCCGTAGGTCACAAAGTAAATGCCTCGTAGGGGTTTGACGAGGAAGGTTGCCTCGACGAGTGACCGCCTAGAAGTTTGACGAGGAAGATTGCCTCGGATTTGCAGATCTCAATGGAGTCTGAATTGTAGGTCTCGTAGGAGCCTATGTGTGTACTTTGTACCGAGGTGCGGGTCTCTCGATGGAGCCGGCACAATCGGAATCAAAGTCTTCGTCGGAGGTTCGCAGCCTCGGACGGTATGCAGGTCTCTGAGGGAGCCTGAAGGTATCGCTGTTTCGTCGCAGGGCGATCGAACAGGATCTTCGCTTCAGGTTGGGCCACCTCGGGCGGTACGCAGATCTCTGGAGGAGCCTGGGGTATCGCTGTGTCAATGCAGGAGGCTATCGCATAGGATCTTCGTCGGAGGTGGTCAGTCTCGGACGGTATCGCAGGTCTCAAATGGATCCTAGAAATTATACCTCTGTTTGGATGCAGGGGGCTATCGAAAAGGGTCTTCACCTCAGGCTAGGCTACCTCGGGTGGTATATCTCGTGAAGCGAGTAGTGGTTGCTAGGCACTATTAATATCACGTCGAGGAATGGCAGCCTCGACGGAAGCCTCGTGAAGCGAGCCTGTGAGCTTGAGCTCCAAAGTTCTTGAGCTTGATGACAGGGTTTTTTCAATCAAACCGTGGAAGATATGTTAAAAGTATATATTGAATAGAATTAACAAACAACAAAAATTCACAATTAACATATACAAGTTATTTACCATAGATAAGATTTGTTACATAATCGCTCTGTATCGCTTTCTTGCACTATGTACCCCACTAAAGTACTGTAAACGCCAAAAGTAGACGTTCAGTCGCTTTTTTGATTTCTCCTTATTTTTGGCGGACCGGGCTCGAATTGTCGAATGCTGTAGGAAGAAGTCTTGCTCATCTTCAGTGTGGGGACGAATTTTGTTAAGGCGTTACCACTGACTTTTCATCTTGGATAACTTCGGAGACTCTTCTTGGGCTTCGCGAATTATGTGGAAGATGTTTAAACATGTGATCTGCTTGGCGGCGATTTGATTTACTTTCCGTATCTCCGGTGGTAACAATTGATCTACGTCGGGAAGGTACTTTTCTAAGGTAGCTTCCGGATGGCGACTTAGATAATCTGGAAGTTGATTACTTTTCCCAGGGCAGTGTTCGAGATGAAACTTGTAGGTTTGTAACAAGAGCGACCATCGAGTAAGTTTGCTTTTACCATCTTTATTCTTCTCCAACCATAGCAGAGAGCGACTATCAGTCCGCAGAATAAAGGGTAAGTCCTCTAGGTAATGCGTATACTTCTTGATGGCCCATACAACAGCTAGGGTCTCTATCTCGTTGATGTGGTACTTCTGTTCAGTACTCGTCAACGTCGCACTGGCGTAGGAGATAATCTTCTTAACTTCGTTATCATCGGTTTGGAATAATACGGCGCCAAGTCCAGTTTGGCTTGCGTCAGTTTGCAGAATAAACGGTTTACTGTAGTCCGGACGATGCAGCACAAGCGGTTGAGAAGCAGCTTGCTTAATCTCTTCAAACGCTTTCTGACATTCCGGAGTCCATTTGTATTTACTACCTTTCTGTAGCAAATGAGTTAGAGGTTGAGTAAGGTTTGATATGTCGGGGATGTATTCTCGAATCCAGTTTAGGGTTCCCAGAAAACTTTGTAATTTAGTCTTCGTCCCTGGAGGCGGAAAGTTTGTTAGGTTAAGTACGTGCTTTTCTAGAGGCTGAATTCGGCTTCCATTGAGGCGGTGTCCGAGATAGTCCAATTCGCTGGTGGCAATGGTACATTTCTTAGCGGAAACATGCAATCTATGTAAACGCAGTCGTTCGAATATCTTTCGAAGATGGACAGCGTGCATCTCTATCGTTTCGCTATATACAAGAATGTCGTCGAGGTATACTTTACAAAACTTATGTAGGTATCCTACGAGGACTTCCTTGGCCATCAGTTGCTGAAATGTGCTCGGGGCGTTTTTTAACCCGAAAGGGAGCACATTAAACTCGTACAAAGCGCCGTCAGGGGTAGCAAAAGCGGTGTACTTCTTGGATTGCTGGCTCATCGCAATTTGCCAGTACCCTGCCTTAAGGTCTAACAGGCTGTAGACTTTAGCTTCTCCTAGGTCCTTCAGACTTTCATCAATGCGTGGTAACACGACAGGTTCGTCACGCGTTATGTCATTCAACTTTCTGTAATCGATGCAGAAGCGAGGATTTTTTCCTTCTCGTTCGATGACGACGGGAGGAGAACAATAGTTGGAATTAGATGGTTGGATAACTCCAGCCTTCAACATCTCGTCTATCTGCTCGTACATCTGTTGCTTCTTAGCCAGGCTCGTGGGGTATGGTTTTGTTTGGAACGGCTCGTCGCGGAGTAGAACAATTTCGTGTTTGGTGGTGGACGTAGTGGGCTGCTTCAAACCTTCTTCGAAGATGTCCGCGAACTCGTCAAACAATGGCTGAAGGAGGTCTGCATTCTCTTCGGGGATGACGACATGGGGGTCTTCGTCCAGGTTTGGCGAGGTGGATCGATAATGGTCCGCGTCGCGACGGTCCCAATAAATTGTACGTCGTACATCCGCGCCGATATGTATGCATTGTCGCGGAAAATCGATCACGGCGTCGAGCTTCTTCAGAAAGTTCAGTCCGAGAATACATTTTTCGGAAAGTTCGCGCACTATCTCGAATTCGGCGATGATACTATCTTGTTCGTCGAACCCGACCACGAATGTTTCTATTCCATAGTGATGGATAGTCTTTGTTCCACACGCGAGCTCCATATCACGCACGATGGGCTTATTATTGACGCACACTTGATCGGCACGCACGTAATTATCCTGTGCACCGGTGTCGATAAGGGCATCTATAGTCTTTCCGTCGATGTGCACTTGAATACGCGGCAAAGTTCGTTCGCGCACAACGTTGCACTCGCGGTTATGGTCTTGATAAAGTTCTTCTACTTCCGAATGGATCCTCGTTGAAAGCGAGTTCCGTTTGCGTCGCGGTTGTCGCGGTGGTAGCGATGCGCGGCGAAACTTCATGGACTATTGAGGGTTGTTGCTCGCAGGAGAGGTCGGAGGGCTGCGAGGAGAGATGTTTTCTCCGACACTTGGTCCGTTTCTCTGTCGATTTCTACATTCGCGACCGAAGTGTCGTCCTCCGCACTCGCGACATGGGGGTGATGTTCGGTAATCCTGTCCTGATGGTCGGCGGTTTTCGTCCCGGGGTTGCGATGTAGATGGGCGAGGTTCTAACGGCCTAAAGTCTCGGACGGTTTCCTCGATTTCGACAGCAATGGTGATGAACTCCTCAATGTCTGTGAACTCTCTCGCTTGGAGACCATACTTTATTTCGGGTAGTAGTAGAGCCTTAATAACACTAATTTCCAGCTTCTGGGGTACTGCTTCCTGAAATCTGGAAAATAGATTCTGCTTCTTCGTGATGAACAGCATAACTGGCTCGTTCTCACGTTGTCGTTCTCCGTATAGTCGTGTCTTCGCAGCGGCTATAGCGGTAGTAGAATTAAATTTAGCTAAAAACCTCTCGGTGAAGGCATCATACGTAATAGCTAAATGTTGGTACGGCTCATACCAAGTCCTAGCGCTTCCGCGTAACTGGGCTATGGCTATACTAATCCTTTCATCGTCCTCGATGACGTCGTGTTTGTTGAAGTAGTCCTGGAGGCGGCTTATGAAGTACGTGGGTCTCTCATAGTCAAACCCATAATAATGGCACGGACACACGGGTCTGCTTTTAGGAGTAGCGGAAGTGATGTTCTGCAGAGCTGGAGCAAGCAAATTGACGACTTGCTGTGCAGGATCATCTCGAGAGACGGTGGAAAAGGTTACGTCACGGTCCTCGTCCTTCCTCGGCTTAAAAGAGATCTCGGAGTCGGGAGTGATTGGGCTTATCCTGGATAGCACGTCTTCCAGCTGTTCCATTGAGACATGTCTCATACTTTCGTCGTTAGATTTCGACATTTCGTATCACTCGCGCAATCCTTTGGTTTAGTTACGGCACACTTTTTATTTGAGGTCACTTTATTATTATTATTACTTCGAGCCCTACGTTCTGGGGGTCATGTCAACGATTGTGGTTTTGTTACACTAACTTGGGCTCGTATAACTACTTCAAACTCCACGTTGCGTCGCTATGTCAACGTTCGTGCTTTATTTTACACTAGTTGTGGCTCGGAACGGGTTGTCTGAGCTTTGACTAGTGCTGTGACCTTAACATAAATGCCGATACAGTTAGAGCGGGTCGTGAGGTTCGTAGGTGTTGGGGTCTATCTCATCCGAGATAGGTTCGAAGTAATGAAAGTAATGCCCGAGCAATATCAAAATTTAGAAAAATTGAGGAAAGTGGGAGATAATTAAAAAGAATTTAAATTTAATAAAAAAAAAAAAATATTGAAAAATTTATGTCAGGCGCCAGTAAATTTTAAAGTGAATCTACAAACTTTTGTCTCCTAACCGGGTTCCTCTTAAATCTAGGTCAGGTATGTATAACTGTGGATCCTTTCTGATCCTGTATGTCAGTTGGTAAAACAATTTAGGAAAAAAAAATATTTTCCTTGAAAAAATAAAGGACTAAGTCCCTTTTGAATTTAAAATTTTTTATAAAAAAAAATTTCAAAAAATTATTTTGTTTTTTGAAAAAAAACTAAGTTTGACTAAAAAATAAATTTATTCAGAAAATATGTTTCTGAGGTTATGTGCGAAAAGTAACTTTTGAGTTCAAAAAAAAATTATTTTGAAAAATTATCCAAAAATCTTTTCTCGAACATTTATTTTCGACTTTAAAAAAAAAAATTTTTTATTATTATTATTAAAACTTGGGAAGGTTTTTCTTCAAGAAAAACAAGTTTAAAAAAGGTATAAACTATATTACAATAACTGTACAAATAATATTTTTCTAGAAGAGAAAAATTGACAATGAGATTAACACTGTTAAAAACCTATTAATCTAACAAAATAAGTAATAGTGATTCACTGGAATAATCTCTGCAACGAAAATCCAGGAAACAACAAATTCAACTACCAGACCGTAGAAAAAAGAGTACTAGGTATATGAAAATGAACGTTACTAAACTTATTCAAACTAATTACAAAAAAATCGCGGAATTCTACTAACCACTTTTTATGTAATCCTCTGTATAATCCTTTCGGCTTTTCCGAAAAACTGCACTAACTTTCTATGTCGGTTTCAGTTCCGATCCAACTCTTTAATTACTGAAGGTAATTAGACAATTTAACGAGCACTTTGTATGTCGAAGACTAGTAAGACTCGGAGCAATCACACAAGGTTACTTTCGAAGATTTGTTTCACTTTATTCCCCGTAATTGCGGATGAAGACTAACTTTGTAACTTGCTGGAAGAAATTGGTTGTAAACTAAGAATCAGACCAATTGAACTTCGGTGATGAACTGATTTAGAGCAATCACGCAATGTCACTTTCGTAGATTTATATCACTATATCCCGTACTTGAGAATGAAGATTAACTTGTAACTTGTTAAAAAGAACTTAGTTGAAAACTTAGTATTGAACTAAAGGACTTCGGCGATGAACTGATTTCAAAAACGAAAAACCAGCCCTTTTATTTAGAAATTTTCGGTCATTAAGGGTGATTCTCCCCTAACTATTGCGTATTTGCAATTATGACATCATGCTTTGCAATCTTTCATCAGATTTCATCATCTTTTTAGAACTTTCTAGAAAATTTCCTCAAAAATAACAAAAGCAAACTGATGGTTTTGATACTCGATTCTGATTGGTCCCGGCCTTGGCGAGAAGCAGAATACTGGCATCTAATTGGCTGAAGGCTTTAGTATTAATATTAAAGTGGTATAAAATACAAATTTCGATTTTTTCACGTTCATTTGATATCGTAGCCTCTTGGTCTACAACAGCGTTGTCGTCGGAGCGGCGTGTGACGTCACTCCGACGTTCTAGTGGGCGGAGCCTAACTGTATGGCACCGAACCCTATAAAAGGCGGGGGTTGTTCTCGATCGCGCTCCCCAAATTCAGCGCCTTGCCGCGCGCCTGCGCTTGAGGGGCCGACAGACCCTCTGGAGTCGATGTCCAGGTAAGTACGATTAGATGCATGAGTTACAGAATCGGGAAAGTTCACCCCTGGACGCATCCCACCTAAATTGCGTTGCAACGGCATCGTCCCTTCCAGCACGACCTCCCCCTGGACATTAAAGGCTCCTTCCAGCGACTCGGTGGACGTAAGGGACTCACTGAGCCGACCTTCTTCTAGGGCGCGCTCTGGACGGAGCGAGCACGCAACTAACTTCTCTCTTGAGGTCATTGTTACAGTTATACAGATTTTTGACAGTTTTTTATTATATGCCCCCAATTAGCAATAACAATTGTCTCTTTCCCCTTTTTCTAGGTAACTACTTTTAAAAGAAAAATGACTAAGGTATTCCCCGAGTTAGTGTTTCTGATAAGTCTTTACTACTATCTTTACTACCAAAGTTATTTACTAGTCTTTGTCTCTACCGTTTCACTCAATAGTTCACTTAACCTTTGTTACCACTCTACTCAAAGTTCAATAGTTACAACGGTCTATAGCACTGCCACTTTTGGCCACCCTGTATACAGTCTCACTTACCCGCCAACTACGGTCTGCTCCTTTGGATCAACTTGAAGTCCGGCCCTGCCTCCAGTATACACTTTAGTTTAGGCAAAAAGAATCTAGGTAAGCTATTTTTAGGTTTCACCACAATCAAAGTCTGTTTAATCAAAATTATTTGTCTATATATGTTCTGTTTTCTAACCTTCAGATTGAAGTACTAATAATAGAATTCTTTATTAGGTTTAGTACCTTTATTACTACCAGGACAATACTTATGGTATCGTCACTATGAAATAAGGAAAGAAACGCCAATTTCACCTGACACATATATTGTCTTTAACTGTTTACACACTAATAACTCTTTCTTTTTAGATTGGACCTGAAACTCCAGGATGTCGCGTATGGTGCTAACACCTCAACTCTCCCCGTGAACCAAGTTGGGATTTTTCAAGATTAATACTTTTTCCACAACTCTACAGGTAAGTAAACTTTTAACTTTTTCTTCCCACTACTATTTCTAGACTTTCCTACCAAAACGAGTCGAATTCAATTGACAGCACTCTCATGGACTGCGAAAAGAACTGCTGGTCGCAGCTATCGCGACTTTCATATTTATTGGGGACCCATCTCCCAGGCCACGCCCCAAAACGGCGTCTCCGCCAATCCTGGCCTCCGGTCACGCCCCCAATTGAATAAAACTAATTTTTCGATCTACAATTTCCAAAATATCGCGGAAGTCCCCGCGACCGCGACAGGGTACCCGACCTCCGCAGCTCACTCTCGCCCCAGCCTCGCACCGTGCAACATCGCACCAAAGCTTTGCACTGAGATTTCCTGTTATCACCAATCAACTTTGTTTTATTCCTTTACCTACCATCCTCCTGAGAGTGACTCCACAGATAAAAAGAATTCGAAATAAATAAAAAGACAAATAGAAAAAGATTAAATAACATAAAAGAAAAAAAAGAACACAATAAGTTAGAAAAAGAACAATAGAAAAGAAAAAAAAAGATTAAGAAAAGAAATAATAAAAAGGGAAAAAGAAAGCTCCCACGAAAACAGCCAATAACCAAAAAGAGCCGGCAGGCCAACATAGTAGAAAAGAGCCAAGGGGCCAAATACACATTCACACTCACACACTCGCACACCTATCTCGGCGGCCAGCCTAGGCTGTCCGCCAACCTAACAAAAAAGAATTTCGTATTTAGAAAAAGAATTCGAAAACGAGGTAGATTCGAGTGAATCGCAAAGCAAACTACTCTACGTGGTCACCGGTATGGAGAATCGCGACATAACGGCTTTCGGGGCTTTCGGCGGTTTCCAGGACGGGCTACGAAGGAGACATGGCGCCCAACAACGTGGGGCAGGAAGCGCGGATGCACTTCAGCGGCCCCGAACGGTAGAACGTCAGTCGATGTGGGATTTCACAATAGATGAAACCCCAGCTCCGTTGTCAAGTACAGTAGTAGACACGGAAGCATCGACGCGGTCATTCGCAAATGCAACTACTATCACTAACGATCCAGTTAGGACAACGGTCGAACGAGATACGGCGAACGTAGTAATGCTGGAGGCCATTACAGAACTTACGCGGCAGGTAGCGGCGCTACGCACGATGGAAACACGGGAAGAACCCGAATTCGAATTTTCAGGCAGCATCGTCGAAGACCCGGTGGAGTATATTAACGCCCTGGAAGCATGGTGTATGCAAAAGAGGGTATCACCGGCAAGACAACAGATGTTAATTAGGCGTACGTTAACCAAAGACGCCTATAATTGGTTCGACGAAATTTCGACGCCTGGTTTACAATGGGAATTGTTTAAATGGCAATTTTTGGCCCGGTTCAATTCTATGGCGGTACGTTCGTCACTGCGCAAGCAGTTATACGGACAACCGCAGCGACCGGGGGAAACGGCGTACGCATTCATAACGACGAAGTGGGGTCTGTTTAACCGACTAGCGCCAGAAACACCGGAGGCGGATCGGATAGAAGTTATACGGGAACTCTTCCCGTCGCGGACCAGAGTGGTCACACGCGGGATTATCTTCAGCAATGTCCAACATATGGTTGAAGTCGTGGCCCAGGTCCAGCGGGACTGGGCAGACGATGCGACACCGCGAGGTAATCCGCCTCCACCAGGGAATGGTCCACCTTCGGCGTGTCGTTTCTGCCAAGGAAGGCACTTCCATAGAGACTGCCCGACCAGACAGGGAAACTGGATGAGGGCCGGGGCACCTCCCCAGTCGCAGGGCGCCCGGCCCGAAGAAGATCGACGCGAGAGGCCACCCCAGGCGGGCCCGAGCGCCAACCAACCATAGGCCTTAACCAAGCAGGCGAGAGCGTGAGCGGCCCCCTTCCCCGAATACTAGTTTCGACAGAGGATAAGACGCTCTCGGCCTTAGTTGATACGGGGGCCAACAGAAATTTTATTCGACACGGGCTTATCGACGAGCAACGTGTACTTACCACTCAAAGACACATCTTCCTGGCATGCGACGCGACGAACGCAGAGGCGTGCGGCGTGGTCAACATCACATTTTACATACAAGATACCCGGTACGAAGCGGAGTGCCTGGTGATACCAAACCTGCGAGAGGAAATTATACTGGGACAACCATGGTTGTCGAAGCATGAAGCGGTCGTGGATACGGCACGAAGATGCGTTCATCTGGGACGAGAACTACGACAAACCGCTTACTGGTCAGAAACCTTCGCGAGGAACGACGTTACTCAGCCTCCTGCGCAGTTATTAGAACATGTCGCGCAACTGGACCGCGAACAGTACGAATATTAGGACATTACGCCGAAGTCTTCGCATACGCCGACATCCTGTCCACCACGATTTCAACGCAACATCGGATACAATTAAAGGACGAAACTTCCGTTCGAGCGAGGACCTACCGCTGCTCGGAGGAGCGAAAACGGATCATAAACGAGGAAGTCTCGAAGATGCTCAAGCAAGGCATCGTGCGGCGGAGCGCGTCCGACTATAGTAGTCCGATCGTGATCGTTAAGAAACGTGATGGCAAACCACGTTTTTGCGTGGACTACCGCCTCCTTAATGAACGCACAAAAGTAGAAGTCAGTCAATTGCCGCCTATTGCCGACACCCTCATGGAACTGGGAACAGCAAAAGTGTTCACTACGCTCGACCTCCGGAGTGGGTACTGGCAGGGACCTTTATCGGAGGAATCAAAGAGGTACACGGCCTTCAGTACTCCCGACGGAGCGACATACGAATTTCAAGTGATGCCCTTCGGACTTGCCGGCGCTCCGGGGACTTTTCAAAAACTGATGATCAACGTCTTGGAAAGTTATATCCACAAGTTCGTTAAAGTCTATCTGGACGACGTAATCGTTTATGTCATACAACCACGAGGAACACCGGGTACACCTATCCAAAGTACTAGAACGTCTAGCGGTACATGGTTTACGATGCGCGCCCGAAAAATGCCAAATAGCTACACGGCAGATTGAGTATCTCGGCCACGTAATTACCGAGACAAGGAACCTCCCGCAGCAGGAACATCTCCAACGGATACAGAAATTCCAGGCCCCCCGAACCGTACGAGAGATACGAAAATTCCTAGGCACCGCTAATTGGCTTCGGGACTATGTGCCGCGCTTCGCGGAGCTCGTGGCCCCTCTGACGGATCTCCTGGCCGCAAAAAGGAAATTTGCGTGGGGAGAAGCAGCCCAAGAAGCTTTCGACAAGGTAAAAGAAGCGATGGCGCAGCCCTTGGAGCTCAGTAGGCCGGACCCAGGGGAAACGTTTAGTCTGCAAACGGACGCGAGTAGTACGGGAATGGCAGCAGTCCTGTTCCAAGAAAAAGAGGGTCAGCGACGCATCATCGCTTACGCTTCCGCTAAATTCACACCAACAGAGAAGGAATATCACATAAATGAACAAGAAGTTCTAGCCGCAGTATGGGCAATCCGAAAGTATTGGATTTTTTTGCAAGACGCGCCGTTCCGCCTATTTACCGACAACAGGGCCTTACTGTGGTTAAAGCGGTATCAGGACGAACGAGCCAAGTTGACCCGCTGGGCCCTGATGTTGCAAGGGTACCAGTTCAGCGTTACACACGTCCCGGGAACGCGGAATGAATTCCCCGATTTCTTGTCTCGTAATCCGGACCAGACCCCCGAAGACGACCAGCCCACTTCGGACCCGAATCAATACCCTACGCTCAACGCCATTCAAGAGAGAACAGTCTACGAGGAAATCGTCGAGGCGCAACGCACGGACGAGTCGTGTCAGCTGGACAAGGCGCGCCTACAGCGTTTACAACGGGAGGAACCCGTTGACGCCGAGGAACGACGGATAAAAGAAGAATACGCTCTCGTAGATGGCTGCATATGGCGTAGGAACCCCGACGCGTTGTTATTGTTATACGTACCGAAACCGCTTCGTCGGCGTATACTCGAAGAATATCACGATGGTCCCCACGCAGCTCACCCCGGACGGGATGAAACGCTATCGGCTATACAACGGCGTTACTGGTGGCGAAAGTTAGTGCGCGAAGTGACAGACTGGGTTAGGAGTTGTACTATCTGCGCGGCCGTCAAAATCGGGCCCCCACAAGCTAAGGCGCCCCTGAGGCCGAGGACCCCGACCGAGCCGTGGCAGGTAGTCAGCCTAGACGTCCTAGGCCCGTACGAAAAAGCCCCACGTCAAAGCCGGTACGTCGTCGTGCTGATGGACACCTTCACCAGGTGGGTGGAGGTAAAGCCGGTAGCTACCACCTGAGCCAAAGAGTTAATCACGTTCATGGAAAAAGTTTTCGCCCGCTACGGGTACCCAGCGAGCATTATCACCGACGCCGCCCGTCTCTATCAGTCCGTAAACTGGACCAATTACATGGAAACTAATCACATACAGGGTTACACGACGCCACTGTATCACCAGAGGGCCAACCCTGTAGAACGCCGTATTCAAGAACTCAAGAAGACCATCCGCACCTTGGTCATCGAGCGTCCAGCGCGCTGGCAAGAGGCCTTGCCAGAAGCCTTGTTTGCTTTGCGCACTCGAACCAACGCTGCCACGGGAGTTTCACCGGCCATGTTGCTATTTGGCCAAAATATACGACGTCCTGGTGATTGGGTGATGCCCGAAGCCGCCAGACCACCACCAGAACCCCGCAACGAACGTTTAGCCAGAGCCCGCCGCCGACAAGAAGTTTACCAGCGAAATCTATTCCCTGAGCCTCGAGAAGCCCCACGTCATTATCAACGAGGGGACCTAGTCCTCACCAAAACCAGACCTGGCAACACGCCGTTCACACCCAAATGGTCAGGGTCATACCCAATCGTCGAAGTCCTGGGCGACGGCGTGTACGTGGTAGATCAAAATGACAACGCTCAGCTTATCCACGTCGACGATCTACGTACACCACCTCCTCCCCGAGCTAACGATATGGACGAGGCCCCAGCCGATCCTCCAGAGCCTGAAGAACCCGACGACGACGGCACTGCCAGCCGTATTGGGGACGAAGATGACGTGGTGGTTCACCCCGAGCCACTTCCTGACATTCCAGCCCGTGTCGAGTTGCCTAGCCGACCCACGACTCCGACGTCACCACAGCCAAGCTGCTCAGTTCCCCACGAGCCGCTATACCGTACAAGAGTATGGCATCCCAGTACTATACCGCCGCCGCAGCCCGGAGATCGACCACGTAGGCGTCGGTCCGTAATGGTCATCACGTCTCCCACAGCGAGCCGCAGCAGTCCCAATTTCGAGCCGTCAACCCCAGCCAGCGAAGCCGCCCACGCCGAGCCACCCGACGACCCCGACCCAAACATCGCCAGCACGTCCACCTACGGGGAAGTGTAAGTGCGCGCAGTGACGGCAAGTGCCGCGAACGACGCGAGTGCCTCGGAAACGGTGTCGGTGCGCCGGTGATACCACGAGTGCTTCGATAAAAACTTTGATTTGGACTCGATTCTATTTTGATAACACGTTTTGCAAGTTGAATCGACAAAAACCTTTGTCATACAGTCGAACAGCACTTGTAGATCGTCATAAAAATTTTTGTAAATATCTGATTGGAAATTTATCTTTTGTTAACGGTTTTTAAAAAATTTCCTCCTCAAAAACATCAGGAAATTCATTTATGATCCCTTCATAGTGGGGAACCCACTCCGGTGTACAATTTCCGTCCTCCAACTGGATAGGTGTATATACTTTCGGCTGGATGCGTTCCTCACATTCATAGGCGACACTCCGTCTCTCATTTCCAAAATAAATCCCACCTAGTCTGTAATCCAGGACAACTTCCTCTTGCCGCATCCAATTTATTCCCAGTATAAGAGACTCCTCTAAATTTTGCTTAAGATACAACTCTACATTCGTTATGGTTTCCCCTATTTGCATTTGTAACGCAACGGGTCTTTTAGCCCATGTTTCTTGTCCGTCTGCGAGACAAACTGCACGATTCGTCTCAGGCATCTTTCCTACATAACAGTTTGATCGTAGGAACGAATGCGTCGCACCTGTATCCAAAAGTGCCAAAAGGTCCTTAGTCTCATATTTCGTCATAATTCGTAATAATATCCGACCACTATTACTATCTTGAATGGAGCTAATACTTTGGGATCCACAGTTAGCTCCTTCTCCTGGGTCCCGACTTAGTTTTCCGCCCGCGGCAGTGGGCCGGAATTAGATGGTCCTGGGCCCGATCGTTCCGGCATACCTCTTCGTCCTTCGTCCCTATCATTTTGTTCAGGTCCCTGAATAGATCTACGAGGACAATCCCTATTCCAATGATTTCCATTACAGAAACGACAAGTCATATTAGGTGGCCTTGACCTTGGTCCTGCTGGTACCATCTCTCGACTTGTAGATGGTCCTGCTCCACTACTATCTCCATGAATAAATTTAATTTGAAGCTCCACTTCGTTTGCTACCATCGATAATTCTTCCACACTGCTTATTGGTCGTCCCACCATTGCCATTTGAATTTCTGGACGTAATAATACTCGTATTTGGGGAGTTAACATATGTGATTGCTCCCCCAACTTCAATCGTTTGTATAAAGCTAACTTCTGAGCAATAAATAGAGTCACTTCCTCTCTGCCTTGCGTTTTACAGAACAAATCTTTATGTAATCGCAATTTTAGGTAGTCATTATCAAATCGACTCAACAAATTTCTTGCGAATTCACCAAATGACCAGTCAACATATCTATACTGACTGTACCATTTGTCTGCTTCTCCTCTTAGTCTCGTGACCGCGAACCTCGTCCAATTCGCCCCTTCCACCTGTTCTCGTTCGCACATTTCATGTATTTTTGCCAAGAACCGCCTCGGGTTTTCATAATCTGTTCCCGCAAATACTAGGTCATATTCCGATCTTCTCCGTTCTTCTCTTTCAGGAGTCTTTATTTTCATCACCAGCTTCTCCATTGCTGCACTAAATGCTTCCACTATTTTTTCTTCATTTTCAGGATTTTCCTTTGGGCGCCACTGTTTTTTTTTTCTAAAACCCAGAACAGGAATATCATCTTCAGTTGCTATCAATTTATCTATTATGTTTGTATGGGCGGCTACCTCTGTCGGTAGTGCTTGTGACTCCTTAATCACAGGTTCGAGGGTTCGGCCGCGCGTTCGGGCGTCATGTTCTTGACGCGCCTCGCGAAAAAGGCCGTCTGACCCTCCAACTCTACCGTTGGGAATTCTGTTGTCATCAAACGTATAGGCGAGCTGCGGGGCGCAGTGGGGTCGACCCAACTCCAATTCACCTCCCGCACCTAGTCCTACCTCCACGGTTGCATCTCGATCTCCATCGAACGCCCCCTCTAATGACTCCGTTGTTGTTAGAGACTCGTGTAATCGTTCCTCGTCCAAATTGGATTCGGGACGTAAGGCGCAAGTGTTATGAACCGATCTCGCAGTCATGGTTATGTATTATTAACACTAATTACTCAGAATACAACGTAAATGCTCAAATTTAATTAAATTTATTTGATTAGCAGAATGTCAATAGATCCGGATTAATTCACCGTTAACGTCGCGGTCATGTAATGTTTTCACCTCAGTTTCGAATGCGTATAGAGTTTTTAAATTCCGGGACAATATTTACCTTAATTATTAAATATTGACTAAGTTTACAATAGCTATCACCGCAGAAAGACATTCCTGACGTATTTCAAGGCTTAGCAAGGCAATTTCAAATTTCACCTATGTTTCTAATAGCAATGGTATTCGCGAAAAACGACAAAGTTCTACTTATACTCGTACAGTTCAATCACCAAAACGCGCACTAACCTATTACTAGTTTTTAGAAAGTAAGTCTTTACTAACAAAAATTTCACCTCAGTTCTGAATATCCGGTCCAAAAAATATTCTACATTTCTGGTGCAAATTCACCTAAGTTTCCAACTCAAGAGTGACACTGCTATCTGCATTAATTCCATCTGCTGAACGAAAGTATTCTAATCTTTTACGTTACAAATTCACCTAAGTTTCCAACATAAGGTCGGCACTACTACTAACTCGCGGTTAAGATTAATTTTCTACTAAAGTTTCATATCACACCTCTTTTGATTTATCTAGAGGTGAATAGAGATTGCCCAAAGTAACAGTTTTCGTCCGGTTTTTATTATATGGAGTTATAATTGTCTACCTCTTCGCAATTGATTACTATAGTTCAGCTTTCGCTACAGTTTCGAATACATAAACGTGGTGACAGAATAATAGATAAACAAACGGGCACTTACCGTCCGCGCTACAGTCCGTCGTCGCAAGTCTCTCGAACTCACTATCCACTCGGTTATAGTTTATTTACAGTAATTATTATTAATGCAAGGTTCACTTGGTAACAAATACTCAAAAGTTTTTCTTTCTTTTCAGATTGGGTGCAGAGAAGCCACGACCCACCAAGAAGTTACTAGGATAAGAAACAAAGACGGACGTGGATCAACTATACTCATATATTGGTAAGTTATTTTTTACTACACTTGCATCATAGGAATCAGGTAAGACTCGTGATAGACCTAATTGCTACTAATGGGTTTTAATTCTACGAAGTTGCGGCTGACAACCTCGAACTACTAGATTCTGAATATTGATAATATTATTCCAAAACTCAACTATGAGTTTACTCTGCATAAACGAAACTAAAATTTCTATAGAAAAAACAAAATTGTTTAAAACAATTCAAAATCCCCTCCACCTACAGGTTTGACATCAGATAGAAAAATGCGCTCTCGACCTAAGGACGGGTCAGTATTTATACCGGAATTTCAATGGCCACGCCCCAAAACCGGGTTTGGGCCAATCACAATCGTTCTTCACAAAATCTTGTCAACGCTTACGGTTTTGTTTTACACCAGTTGAGGCTCGGAACGGGTTATCTGAGCTTTGGCTAGTGCTGTGACCTTAACATAAATGCCGATACAGTTAGAGCGGGTCGTGAGGTTCGTAGATGTTGGGGTCCATCTCATCCGAGATAGGTTCGAAGCAATGAAAGTAATGCCCGAGCAATATCAAAATTTAGAAAAATTGAGGAAAGTGGGAGATGATTCAAAAGAATTTAAATTTAATAAAAAAAAAATTTGAAAAATTTATGTCGGGCGCCAGTAAATTTTTAAGTGAATTTACAAACTTTAGTTTCCTAACCGGATTCCTCTTAAATCTAGGTCAGGTTTGTATAACTGTGGATCCTTTCTGATCCTGAAGGTAAGTTGGTAAAACAATTTAGGAAAAATTATTTAAAAAAATAAAGGACTAAGTCCCTATTTNATTGTGAAGTGAATTTACAAACTTTAGTTTCCTAACCGGATTCCTCTTAAATCTAGGTCAGGTTTGTATAACTGTGGATCCTTTCTGATCCTGAAGGTAAGTTGGTAAAACAATTTAGGAAAAATTATTTAAAAAAATAAAGGACTAAGTCCCTATTTAAATTTAAAATTATTTATAAAAAAAAAATTTTCAAAAAATTATCAAAAAGTTTTTTGAAAAAAAACTAAGTTTGACCAGAAAAAAATTTATTCAGAAAATATGTTTCTGAGGTTATGTGCGAAAAGTAAAATGTGAGTTCAAAAAAATTTTATTTTGAAAAATTATCCAAAAATCTTTTTTCGAAAATTTATTTTCGACTTAAAAAAAATATTTTTTATATTTTTTATTATTATTATTAAAACTTGTGAAGGTTTTCTTCAAGAAAAACAAGTTTAAAAANCTGCAGCCACAGCTGACATATGCTGGAACCGCGTGGGGACACGCAGCGAAGACGCACCTAGCCCGGGTGCAAGCCGTCGAGAATATCGCCCTCCGTTGCGCGACGGTGGCTCCTTGGTTCGTTCGCAACAGCGACATTCGCCGGGATCTGGGATTCACCTCAGCCCTGGAACCACAGCAACCCCCTGATCCGGAACGCGGTGGACTACCGACTCGAAGAGGCTGCCGGCAGACGCAGGCGGCCTAGACATCAACTCCTGGACGCAGGGTGAGTCGAAATTTTTCTGTCTGTTTCAGGACCGCCAGGATCAAGGGACGAAAACGACGACACACACACACACATACATTCCCCCTACCTTCCTTATCCCACTCTCCCCTCCCGCGCTAGCCTAAGGGCCACCTTAGCAAAGCGCTTCCTAAGCTGCATAGCTGCACGACCTCACCCAAAACCACCACCCCGGTCGCAAACGACTGTCGTCGTTTGCAACCGATACACGACACCCCCGGGGGTATACACAGACGAGCCGGCGAAGAAAGAAGAGCGCCAGAAGAAAGGGCCCTAGCCGGCGGGGCCCAGCCAGGACAGGAGAGGCCCCACGAACCGATCTAATCCGGCCGCGTTGGCGGTCCGGAATGACGGGGAAAGGGCCTACCTCTACGAGGCGTCCGGGCCTACAGCGATGAAGTAGGTAAAGAGCGATAATCCCGCTCGACCCCGCTCCATCCGAGGTCATTTTTCCTGCCAAGGATATTGGCGCGGCGGATAAGAATTTTCTCGATCGCCACTAGGCTGGCATGCATTCGATTAAGACTTCTTCGAGCCTCACTAGGTTGGACGTCATGTACTCGCTTCTGTTTCGTTCGAGCTTGGCGAAATGGAATTTTTTTTATTTTGTTTTATTTTGTTTTGTTTTATTTTATTTTGTTTTATTTTATTTTATTTTGTTTTGTTTTATTTTGTTTTGTTTTATTTTATTTTGTTTTGTTTTGTTTTGTTTTATTTTATTTTTTTTTATTTTTTTTTTAAACAATTATGGCCTCTACTTCTGTAGTGGTGGAACCTCTGCTTCGGCGGTGGTGGAACGTCTGGATAAGCACTGGGTAAACACTGGATACTTATTTCTAATGTAGAAATAAAACTAATAATTTTGTTTGTTTGTGATGCGGATGGCAGTAACTTGGAATTTTCGTTGTATTGGAATTTTCGAATTCTTTATTGATGATGCGAGATGTGATCTCGGTTGACTGAGCGATTTGCTTGGATTGTGATTGTGATTGTAGCGAAGCCTTGAATTCTTTTTTGGATTGATGATCGAATTCTTTTTTGGATGTGATCTGAGATCTGATCTCGGTTGAGAGTTGGATAATTTGCGTATCATCAAAATTATAGATCAACTGCGGGGCGCAGTGGGGCCGATCCAGCTCCAATTCCCTTCCCGCACCTAATCCGATCTCCTCGGTGGCATTTCGATCTCCATCGAACGCCCCTTCTAATGATTCCGTGGTAGTCAAAGATTCGTGTAATTGTTCGTCGTCAATATTAGGTTCGGGCCGCAATGCGCAAGCGTTATGGACCGGTTTTGTAGCCATATTTATAAAATTAATAATATTAACTATTCGAAATAACGAACGTATAAGTCCCAGATTAGTTATGTTCACTTAGTTAGCAGAAGTATAACGACGTCGGATTGAACCTCCACCCACGTCGCGGTCCTGTCCGGTTTTCGACTCAGTTTCTAATACATACGAAATTTAGCTTTCGGGTCAAGAATTGCATTAATTATTAAATATTAACTTAGTTTCGAATAGAGATTGCCACAGGACGACGTTCCGTGTGTATTTAAATGAGTACAAGTCAATTTCTTAATTTCACCTATGTTTCGAATAATAGTAATATTCGATATAACGACCAAGTTTGAATTTGTTCTCGCGATTTCAAAGTCACAAACGTACACAAACCTATTTTTAGTCTTTATAAAGTAAGTTCTTACACAACAAAAGTTTTCACCTCAGTTCTGAATAGATTCGGTCCCGAAAGTATTCTACTCTTCGGTACAAATGCGCCTAAGTTTCCAACGTAAAATCGGCACTATTACTGACTTACGATAAGGATGAAATTTACTAAAGTTTATTTTCGTAACTACCTTAATCTATTAAAAATGAATAGAGATTGCCCAAATTAACAATTTTCATACTGACTTTACTATACTAAAATTCAGTTATCTGTCTCTTCGCGATTTATACCTATAATTCAATTTTCGCTACAGTTTCGGATACGTAACTTTGGTGACAGGATACTAGATAGACAAAACGGCACTTACCGTCCGTACTACAGTCTGCCATCACTTGTCCAGGTCTCTCGAACTCACTATTCACTCGGTTTTTTAGTTTATTTACAGTAATTATTATTAATACCAGGTGCACTTAATAACAAATATTCAACAGTTTTTTCCTTTTCAGATTTGGGTGCGGAGACGCCACGACCCACCAAGAAGATACTAGGTTGAAGAGTGAAGAAGAACACTGGTCAACTATACTCATATATTGGTAAGTTATTTTTACACCTTCCGTATAGGAAACAGGTAAGTACTCGTGGTAGACTTAACTATTGCAATTTACTTTTTTTTTCTCACGAGGTTGGAACTTGCAACCTCGACTTAATAAACACCGGTGTGCTAACAATGTTATTCAGAACATAGATATTAATTTAATTTTTTCGGAATAAGCTAAATTTCTCTAAAACAGACAAAATTGTTTAAAACAATTTACTCTCCTCCGCCAGCATGTTCAACATGAGATCGGAAAAATGCGCTCTCGACCTAGAGACGGGTCGATATTTATACTGAAATTTAGTGGCCACGCCCCAAAACCAGGTTTGGACCAATCACACTCGCCTCTACCAAAATCTACTGATTTTGTCGNAGATCGGAAAAATGCGCTCTCGACCTAGAGACGGGTCGATATTTATACTGAAATTTAGTGGCCACGCCCCAAAACCAGGTTTGGACCAATCACACTCGCCTCTACCAAAATTTACTGATTTTGTCGCGGTTACCCCAGGTTCGGGCCCGCGACACCACCCCCCTTCGGAGACTGCTGGTGAGTCTTGTCTACCAGGAGTCTTTTCACAACTAAAATAAATATAATTTTTTTGTTTGTTTTATAACAATATTTACAGAAAACTATGTAGTAATACAACCCCACTAATGAGGCTTTAGGGATACAGGCCTACAATGGCCACGGCTGTGCTGGGTTTAACTCCGACCTCCTCTTCCGGTAGATCTTCAATAGTCATAGTTCTCCTTTCCTCGGACGCTCGGGACGATACGGCTAACTGTTGTTTACTCAAACCCGACGGTCCGGGTTCGGGAAATTCTGGAAAAGTCGAACGCTTTGATTCCGTACGAAACGAGGGGCATGCATATACTTGCCTAGTATGTTGCGATGACTCGGCCTCCTCGTCTCCACGGCGTCGAAGTGGTCCTCCATCTTCCTCCGGGTCGTCGGGGTAAGAACATGAGTCTGAAACTTCTCCATCGTCGGACTCATCAGAAACGTCGTCGTCTCGTTGGGGTTCCTCTACTAGCTCGGGTGCCATGACCTCTGGTTCCTCCGTGGCTCTGTCCTCTGGTTCGTGTAAGGGATCTCTGTCGGGATTTCGCCATTGGGGTTCGTTGGTCCATGGACGCAGGTCATCGACGTGTACTAATACCGGCGAATCACGACGATTAATCTCGTACACATTGAGTCCGCACACGCGTAATACTCTATATGGCCCGGACCACGGTGGTCCGAGTGGAGTTTTTTCGTCGATTTTGCGATTTATACCTATAATTCAATTTTCGCTACAGTTTCGGATACGTAACTTTGGTGACAGGATACTAGATAGACAAAACGGCACTTACCGTCCGTACTACAGTCTGCCATCACTTGTCCAGGTCTCTCGAACTCACTATTCACTCGGTTTTTTAGTTTATTTACAGTAATTATTATTAATACCAGGTGCACTTAATAACAAATATTCAACAGTTTTTTCCTTTTCAGATTTGGGTGCGGAGACGCCACGACCCACCAAGAAGATACTAGGTTGAAGAGTGAAGAAGAACACTGGTCAACTATACTCATATATTGGTAAGTTATTTTTACACCTTCCGTATAGAAAACAGGTAAGTACTCGTGGTAGACTTAACTATTGCAATTTACTTTTTTTCTCTCACGAGGTTGGAACTTGCAACCTCGACTTAATAAACACCGGTGTGCTAACAATGTTATTCAGAACATAGATATTAATTTAATTTTTTCGGAATAAGCTAAATTTCTCTAAAACAGACAAAATTGTTTAAAACAATTTACTCTCCTCCGCCAGCATGTTCAACATGAGATCGGAAAAATGCGCTCTCGACCTAGAGACGGGTCGATATTTATACTGAAATTTAGTGGCCACGCCCCAAAACCAGGTTTGGACCAATCACACTCGCCTCTACCAAAATCTACTGATTTTGTCGCGGTTACCCCAGGTTTGAATTTCAGTATAAATATCGACCCGTCTCTAGGTCGAGAGCGCATTTTTCCGATCTCATGTTGAACATGCTGGCGGAGGAGAGTAAATTGTTTTAAACAATTTTGTCTGTTTTAGAGAAATTTAGCTTATTCCGAAAAAATTAAATTAATATCTATGTTCTGAATAACATTGTTAGCACACCGGTGTTTATTAAGTCGAGGTTGCAAGTTCCAACCTCGTGAGAAAAAAAAAGTAAATTGCAATAGTTAAGTCTACCACGAGTACTTACCTGTTTCCTATACGGAAGGTGTAAAAATAACTTACCAATGTATGAGTATAGTTGACCAGTGTTCTTCTTCACTCTTCAACCTAGTACCTTCTTGGTGGGTCGTGGCGTCTCCGCACCCAAGTCTGAAAAGGAAAAAACTGTTGAATATTTGTTATTAAGTGCACCTGGTATTAATAATAATTACTGTAAATAAACTAAAAAACAGAGTGAATAGTGAGTTCGAGAGATCTGGACCAGTGATGGCAGACTGTAGTACGGACGGTAAGTGCCGTTTTATCTATCTAGTATCCTGTCACCAAAGTTACGTATCCGAAACTGTAGCGAAAATTGAACTATAGGTATAAATCGCGAAGAGACAGATAACTGAATTTTAGTATAGTAAAGTCAGTATGAAAATTGTTAATTTGGGCAATCTCGATTCATTTTTAATAGATTAAGGTAGTTACGAAAATAAACTTTAGTAAATTTCAACCTTATCGTAAGTCAGTAATAGTGCCGATTTTACGTTGGAACTTTAGGCGCATTTGTACCGTAGAAGAGTGGAATACTTTCGGGACCGAATCTATTCAGAACTGAGGTGAAAATTTTTGTTGTGTTAGAACTTACTTTATAAAGACTAATAATAGGTTTGTGTACGTTTGTGACTTTGAAATCGCGAGAATAAATTCTAACTTGGTCGTATATCGAATATTACTATTATTCGAAACATAGGTGAAACTAAGAAATTGACTTGTACGCATTTAAATACGCCCGGAACGTCGTTCTGTGGCTATCTCTATTCGAAACCAAGTTAATATTTAATAATTAATACAAACTCTTGACCCGAAAGTTAAATCTCGTACGTATTAGAAACTGAGTCAAAAACCGGACACGACCGCGACGTGGGTGGAGGTTCAATCCGACGGCGTTATACTTCTGCTGACTAAGTTAACATAAATCATCTAGGACTTATAACTTTATTATTTCGAACAGTTAATATTATAAATATTTACAATATGAATACAAAACCGGTCCATAACGCTTGCGCACTACGGCCCGAATCTAATATTAACGACGAACGATTACACGAATCTTTGACTACCACGGAATCATTAGAAGGGGCGTTCGATGGAGAACGAAATGCCACCGAGGAGATCGGATTAGGTGCGGGAAGGGAATTGGAGCTGGATCGGTCCCACTGCGCCCCGCAGTTGATCTATACTTTTGATGATACGCAAATTCCCGATGTTAGAGTCGGAGGGTCAGACGGCCTTGCTCGCGAGGCGCGTCGAGAACAGCGCTGTCGTGGACGCGAATTTCAGAGACTGTGACGTCACCGTTTAGTTTCCCGTCCGCCTGCTTTGAGTTGGGCAACGTGCAGTCTCAGAATCGGAGCTCGGTCGACGGGCGCTTCCCGCCAAATTGAGAAAAACCGTTACAATTCTGCGCAACGTGATTGGCTCCCGCGCAGAATAACTGTTTCGTGACGTAACAAAGTATATAAAAAGGCTCTGAAAAAAGGGAACAACGTTCATTCCGCGCTGACCACAACCCCGTGAGGTTGTGCATCGTAATTTAGCTTTCTACGAAAGTTCGGACTCGTAAGTTCGGACTGAGCTACTTTGCCGTGAGCAATTTAATTTGATTTAAGCATTTTTGCATCGCATTAAATGCCGTGAGGTTTTTCGCATGTGATTGCTGCATGCGCTACGTAATTTACACAGCCTAAATTCTCGCATTTTTCTAAATTACTCGCCACCAAGGTCGCGGTAATTTCTGATTAACTTCAATTCGCTTTTTGATATACAGGGTGTACTCCAAGAGTCAGTTGCCTGGGCACCAACCCACAATTGACTCAGAATAAGAATTCGAATAAGAAGTGTCTACCGTCGAGACGCGTAATTTTCATTACGAGTCTATAAACAACATCAACGCAAAGAATTCGAAGTCTGCAATTTTTATTGTGGACTATAAACCTTACCGGCGTGGCAATCGCGTGCCTCAACGAGGGATAAATCACCGGTGGGGTTGATTGACCGTTGCCGAGCGCTCTGCAAGGAATTTACGGTCTTTTGACACCCACAGAAGCTGGAACAGGAGCAACACACCGAGAGGCTTTGCACTGAGTTCGACGCCGGCGTCAACTCTAAGCCCTAGAAGCAACAAGACAGAGCCGGCGTTCTAACGACGGGGCGTGACAGTAAATCGCCCCCGAGGAAGCGACTAGGCCCAAGCAAGAAGTAGACGACCATCGGTCACCCGTGAAATATAGCTTCGTGCTCGACTGGCACGTCGTAAACCGGGCTTACGTGCGGCCAGTTTCCGGAAACTGATGAGGTGGTGAAGATTCGCGCTCGCGTTTCGCGTTAGGGACTTTGCTGTGCGCACCACCGGCACAGGGAGGTCCTTAAGGAAGCAGGGAGAGGGTTTCTGACCAAATTCCACCAAAATTCGGAGAATGGACGAGGAGCATCGAAGAAATGGCGCCCAACGTGAAGGGGCCTCGCACGATCCTGCTACAAGCTACCCCAGATGGCGGGATATGCTTGAAAGTAGCTGGACGGCGAAGATGTCTGGAAGGACATCAACCCCCGACACCACCCACCTAGAAGACATAGAGCGCGGAGTCCTGACCTGGAGGACTCTGGACGCCACAGGACCCGGCGAGGTACCTGTCGCGGCACCACGACGCTCGACGACGCCGCGCCACCAGGATCGCACCCAGGAAGTCACCGCTGATGTCGAGCAGCGGCTGGCCACTCGCGCAATGCTGTTAGCCATCACAGCGTTGACCGAGAGGACAGAGGCCCTGCAGAGGCAACAGTTCCCTGTGAAACCCGAGTTCGAGTTTCACGGCAGGGAGGACGAGGATCCAGAGGCGTACCTGCGAAAGCTGGAACGCCACTTCGAGGAATACGACGTGGAGATCGAGCACCGGATGCGAGCGGTGCGAAGCACCATGTACGGGCCGGCCAAACGTTGGTTAGCAAGACAACCAGTGGGCGTCACCTACGAGACGTTCGTAAGGAAGTTCGAGGAGGAGTTTAACGGTGTGGCAACGCTTTGCGACCTCACCCGGAAATTGTACGGGGAAGTACAAGGCCCGAGTGAGAGCGTCCTGGCGTTTATCACCGGGAAAGTCGCCCTGTTCGAGCGACTGGCACCCGCGAGGCCGGAGGCGGCGCGCGTCCGGATCGTCATCGAACAGATGAGATCTAGCCTCCGCACATACGCGCGATTAGGTCACTTCGGCACGACCGAAGAACTAATGCGCGTAATGTCGCAGATAGAGGATGATATGACAGACCCCATGCCTCAAGCTTCCGGTGGACCTAGGCCGGCACCACGCGCCCTTGCGCGAGAGCAACAGCCTCCGCGGGGACCGCCACGGCACTCAGACCGTGACGCACCCACACCTACGCCTAGGCAACAACACCATGACCCAAGAAACGGGCCGCCGCAGCGACAGTTCCGCCAGGAGGGACCGCCGCCACAACAACCACGCTATAACAATAATGGATCGCCGCCGCGACGCGACGACTGGCGCCAGAGGCAGCAGGAGGAACGCCNCCGCCGTGGCAATCGCGTGCCTCTACGAGGGAAAAATCACCAGTGGAGCTAATTGACCGTTGCCGAGCGCCTGCAAGGATTTACGGTCTCTTAGCCCCCACAGAAGCTAGAACAGGAGCAACACACCGAGAGGCTTTGCACTGAGTTCGACGCCGGCGTCAACTCTAAGCCCTAGAAGCACCAAGACAGAGCCGGCGTTCTAACGACGGGGCGTGACAGTAAATCGCCCCCGAGGAAGCGACTAGGCCCAAGCTAGAAAAAGACGACCATCGGTCACCCGTGAAATATCGCTTCGTGCTCGACTGGCACGTCGTAAACCGGGCTTACGTGCGGCCAGTTTCCGGAAACTGATGAGGGGATGAAGATTCGCGCTCGCGTTTCGCGTTAGGGACTTTGCTGTACGCACCACCGGCACAGGGAGGTCCTTAAGGAAGCAGGGAGAGGGTTTCTGAGCAAATTCCACCAAAATTTCAACCATGGACAAGGAGCATCGAAGAAATGGCGCCCAACGTGAAGGGGCCTCGCACGATCCTGCTACAAGCTACTCCAGATGGCGGCATATGCTAGAAAGTAGCTGGACGGCGAAGATGTCTGGAAGGACATCAACCCCCGACACCACCCACCTAGAAGACATCGAGCGCGGAGTCCTGACCTGGAGGACTCTGGACGCCATAGGACCCGGCGAGGTACCTGTCGCGGCACCACGACGCTTGACGACGCCGCGCAACCAGGAGCGCACCCAAGAAGTCACCGCTGATGTCGAGCAGCGGCTATCCACTCGCGCAATGCTGTTAGCCATAACAGCGTTGACCGAGAGGACAGAGGCCCTGCAGAGACAACAGTTCCCCCAGAAACCCGAATTCGAGTTTCACGGCAGGGAAGACGAAGACCCAGAGGCGTACCGGCGAAAGCTGGAACGCCACTTCGAGGACTACGACGTGGAGGTCGAGCACCGGATGCGAGCAGTGCGTAGCACCATGCACGGGCCGGCCAAACGTTGGTTAGCGAGACAACCGGTGGGCGTCACCTACGAGACGTTCGTCCGGAAGTACGAGGAGGAATTCAACGGGGTGACAACGCTTTGCGACCTCACCCGGAAATTGTACGGGGAAGTGCAAGGACCGAGTGAGAGCGTCCTAGCATTTGTCACCGCGAAAGTCGCCCTTTCGAGCGACTGGCACCCGCGACGCCGGAGGCGGCGCGCGTCCGGATCGTGATCGAACAGCTGCGATGGAACCTCCGCACATACGCGCGATTAGGTCACTTCGGCACGACCGAAGAACTAATGCGCGTAATGTCGCAGATAGAGGATGACATGGTAGAACCGACACATCAAGCTTCCGGTGGACCTAGGCCGGCACCACGCGTTCTTGCGCGAGAGCAACAGCCTCCGCGGGGACCACCACGGCACTCAGACCGTGACGCACACACACCGACGTAGAGACAACACCAGGACCCAAGAAACAGGCCGCCGCAGCGACAGTTCTGCCAGGAGGGACCGCCGCCGCCACAGCGTTATAATAATAACGGACCGCCGCCGCGACGCGACGACTGGCGCCAGAGGCAGCAGGAGGAACGCCCGAGGTCACCACCTCGAGGGTGACCTCCTCCGAACCAGCCTACGAGGGAGGCCCCCAGGCCACCTCCAGGTCCGCCACGTCCCAGCCCGCGGCAGCGCGTCGACGACGACGGGCCTCGCCGATACCAGGGAAACGCCCCGGGGGTCGTGACACAGGCCCAGCCACGACCCGGGCCCCCACGACAATAAATCCGACTACAAACGTCGAAGAATGCGCGTATTTCGGGATGGAGTAACCGGAATACGTCGAAGACGAGCTTCACCAAGAAATGGACACACGACGGCCAGCCGCCTCGACGAGGGAGGCCGAAGAAGAACATGAGACAGGAATTCTCAGGGACATGGGTACGAGCCCCACGCTTCAGGAGGACCCTGTACAAGACATGCAGCCACCGAGGGACCTAGAGGACGACGTCAGCGAGCGCGAATCTCTAGAAAACAAAAGAGTTAACACGATTCGTGGAAATGCGGAGGCACCCCGGCTAACTTTACAGTTAGGAAGCCGGAGGATCACCGCCCTAGTGGATTCTGGGGCAGGCGTTAACCTTTTGCGCACAGAATTCGCCGCGGACAGACGGAATGGAAATGGACCTCGAGTGCAACTAGCTAGCCAAGGAGCCAACGTAGAGACTAGCGGAACCACGGATGTGGAATTCACGCTGGACGGGGCGACCCTCTCTACTGAAATGCTCCTGGTCGACGACCTTTGCGAGGAATGTATACTGGGTCGGCCATGGTTACTAGAGCACCACGTCGTAATGGACTTCTCCCAGGGGATGATCTATTATGGACGCGAACGACGCCGCTGCGTGTATTGGAATGGGACGTCTCTCGAAGTAAACAACGAACAACGAGAAGAAATATGGGAGATACTATGCGAGAAGATTCCGCCTAGTTTCGAAGAAGAGTGCCAAGAGGTTTTAGGCGAGTACATGGATGTGTTCTCGATCGAACCTAGACCGGCGTCGACGAAACTGGCTGAACATCGCGACGACGACCCCGTAAATACGCCACAATACAGATCTTCGGAGGAGAAGAAACGTATAATAAACAAGGCCTGTGAAGAGATGTTGCAACAGGGGGTGATACGACGAAGTACTTCAGAGTACAATTCACCAGCCCTGCTTGTGAAGAAGAAGGATGGTAGCCAGCGCTTCTGTGTGGATTACCGTAAGCTCAACGAAAAGACACTCGTCGAAACCGGCACACTACCCCCAATAGACGACATGCTTAAGGAACTAGGTGAAGCACAGTACTTCACAACCCTAGACCTTAAGGCAGGTTATTGGCAGGTATCCGTTCACGAGGAGTCTAAGCGATATACGGCATTCACAACACCAGACGGCGGCAGCTACGAGTTCAACGTCATGCCCTTCGGGTTATCTGGAGCCCCAGGTACCTTTCAGAAGCTCATGACGGAAGTACTGCGAGGCCAATTACATCGTTTCGTGAAGGTGTACCTAGACGACATCATCATCTATAGTAAGACGCCGCAGGAGCACGTAGAACACCTCAGACTGGTGTTCGAACG
>NW_019417252.1:59018-67515 GCF_000390285.2 Anoplophora glabripennis
GTTATAATCGCTGTGGATATCTTCAGCAAATGGGTGGAGGCCATCGCCGTACCGCGAGTACGCCACCAGGAGATGCGAGCCTTCGTCCAAGACATTTGCACGAAATGGGGGTATCCACAAGCGTGCATAACAGACAACGGAGGAGTTTTCCGCGGAGGACAATGGCTGAGGTACCTGGAGGAGATGCAGATCACCCCGTATTACGCCGCGATCTACCACCAGCGGGCGAACCCAGTGGAGCGCCGGGTTCAGGAATTCAAAAAGGTGCTACGAACTAGACGTGACGCAGATCGTAGGTGGGACGCCTACATCAACGAAACGCTGTTCGTACTCCGGAATAGAACCAACGCCTCCACGGGGATGACGCCGAGCGAGATCATGACGGGAGGTTTGCTCAAACGCCCCGGCGAATGGGTGATACCCCCGCAGGTCGCGCCACCCGCTCAACGCACGGTAGAGGCCCGTAATGAACGGATGAGAAGAGCCAGGGACCGCCAGCAGATTTTTCAGCGGAACCTCTACCCCGAACCCCGGGAAGCACCGCTAGAATTCGCCGTCGGTGAGGAGGTCATGACACGTGTCTGGCCAGGGACATCCGCCGATCCGTTTTGCGCCAAGTGGACAGGACCACACCGCGTCGTGCGTCGAGTGGGAGAGACGACGTATACCGTCGAAAGGGACGGCGCGCATGCGCGCATCCATCTCGACGATCTACGTCCGGCACCGCGACGCGTCGCATAAACGAAAAACGAAAGAATTCAAGAGGAAGTGTATTCAAGGCACGCCGACGTGGGAAGTGCGCTCGACGGGCCTCGAGTGAAAACCAACCGCGTACCGGTAGCGCCGCGAGTGCAGCGAACCCCCCAGAAGCTTGCTTACGCATGGCATGCACAGAGACGTTCCCCGCGCGCGTTTGCATGGCCAGAAAGCATGGACTTTTGCATCCCCTATTTTTCTTCTGCATTTTTGCACCCCTTCTCCGCTTACGCAATGTACTTTTGCATATTGCAATTCTGCACGCCTAATTTTAAAACTATATAATCATAGCTAATAATCGTTTCATATGTTATAGAGTTGAACCACGGACCTGGCAAGAAGGAACCACCGTCGGGGCCGCCCTACGCCATCGACGCCATCCCCGCCGCACCAGAGCCGGGATCAGGGCTGTCCAGGAAGACCTGCGACCTTTTTCCCCGTCCCTAAGTTCCCTCCTGCAGGTTTCTCGCTCGCTTTTCCTGCAGGCAGTAATCGAGCTAGCGGATTAGCTTTAAATAAGTAAAAACAAACAAAAACACAAAAAAATACACAAAAACAAAAACAAACAAAAAAAAACAAAGGTGCTAAGGCAGCCTGAACTTGGAGGTACAGTACGAGGGAGGTGTCGTGGACACGAATTTCAGAGACTGTGACGTCACCGTTTACTTTTCCGTCCGCCTGCTTTGAGTTGGGCAACGGGCATGTCTCCTTCTCAGGCCCTCCGGGAAGCCCAGAACTACCGGGAAGTCCTCCATGTCAGTGGCCCAGAAGTTGGTTTGTTTGTTGCTTGGATTTTATTTGTATTTATTATTTTTTCAACTATAGTTCGGCCAAATTTTATTTCTACGTTCTTTTCAGGGCTTATTATTATTTTTTTTTATTATTTATTTTTATTATTTATTTATTTTTCTTTTTCTTTTATTTTTCTTCTTTTTTTGTAACTTACTTATTTTAACTATTTCTCTTTATTATTTTTTTTATTATTATTTTTTTTCTGGCTCTTTTGTTCACCCTGTATATGTTTATTTTGTTTTTATTTATTTATTTATTATTTTTTTCCCTATTAGNCAATTGAGAGCGCTGCCCCCGCCGAGAAGACCCCCGCTGAAAAAGCGGAAAAAATCCCGACGACCTGCTACGTGTGATGTCTCAGATCGAGGACGATCTGGTGAACCCACAGGCATTGCAAACACCTGGTGAACCAAGGCCAGCACCGCGCGCCCCTGCGCGAGAGCAACCGCCTCCAAGGGGTTCGCCGAGGCACTCGGAGCGCGAGCAGCCCACGCCCACGCCAAGGCAGCAATATTCTCAACAACAACACCAGGACCCAAGAAACGGGCCGCCGCAGCGACAGTTCCGCCAGGAGGGACAGCCGCCGCCACAGCGTTACCACCTCGAGGGCGACCTCCGCCGAACCAGCCTACGAGGGAGGCCCTCAGGCCACCTCCAGGTCCGCCACGTCCCAGCCCGCGGCAGCGCGTCGACAACGACGACCGAAGGTACCAGGGAAACGCTCCGGGGGTCGTGACACAGGCCCAGCCACGACCCGGGCCCCCACGACAATAAATCCGACTACAAACGTCGAAGAATGCGCGTATTTCGGGATGGAGCAACCGGAATACGTCGAAGACGAGCTCCACCAAGAAATAGACACACAACGGCCAGCCGCCTCGACGAGGGAGGCCGAAGAAGAACAAGAGACAGGAATTCTCAGGGACATGGGTACGAGCCTCACGCTTCAGGAGGAACCTGCACAAGAAATGCAGCCACCTAGGGACCTAGAGGACGACGTCAGCGAGCGCGAATCTCTAGAAAACAAAAGAGTTAACACGATTTGTGGAAATGCGGAGGCACCCCGGCTAACTTTACAGTTAGGAAGCCGGAGGATCACCGCCCTAGTGGATTCTGGGGCAGGCGTTAACCTTTTGCGGACAGAATTCGCCGCGGACAGACGGAATGGAAATGGACCTTGCGTGCAACTAGCTAGCCAAGGAGCCAACGTAGAGACCAGCGGAACCACGGATGTGGAATTCACGCTGGACGGGGCGACCCTCTCTACTGAAATGCTCCTGGTCGACGACCTTTGCGAGGAATGCATACTGGGTCGACCATGGTTACTAGAGCACCACGTCGTAATGGACTTCTCCCAGGGGATGATCTATTATGGACGCGAACGACGCCGCTGCGTGTATTGGAATGGGACGCCTCTCGAAGTGAATAATGAGCAGCGCGAAGAAATATGGGAGATACTATGCGAGAAGATTCCGCCTAGTTTCGAAGAAGAGTGCCAGGAGGTGTTAGGCGAGTACATGGATGTGTTCTCGATCGAACCTAGACCGGCGTCGACGAAACTAGCTGAACATCGCATAGTACTACGCGACGACGACCCCGTAAATACGCCACAATACAGATGTTCGGAGGAAAAGAGGCGAATAATAAACAAGGCCTGTGAAGAGATGTTGCAACAGGGGGTGATACGACGAAGTACTTCAGAGTACAATTCACCAGCCCTGCTTGTGAAGAAGAAGGATGGTAGCCAGCGCTTCTGTGTGGATTACCGTAAGCTCAACGAAAAGACACTCGTCGAAACAGGAACACTACCCCCAATAGACGACATGCTTAAGGAACTAGGTGAAGCACAGTACTTCACAACCCTAGACCTTAAGGCAGGTTATTGGCAGGTATCCGTTCACGAGGAGTCTAAGCGATATACGGCATTCACAACACCAGACGGCGGCAGCTACGAGTTCAACGTCATGCCCTTCGGGTTATCTGGAGCCCCAGGTACCTTTCAGAAGCTCATGACGGAAGTACTGCGAGGCCAATTACATCGTTTCGTGAAGGTGTACCTAGACGACATCATCATCTATAGTAAGACGCCGCAGGAGCACGTAGAACACCTCAGACTGGTGTTCGAACGACTCCGACAACACGGACTGTGCGTCTCACCTGAGAAGTGCAGTTTCGCCGCGACGCATATAGAGTACCTAGGGCACATCGTCACCAAGGACCATAATCTGCCACAAGAACGGCACCTTACGCGTATACAAGAACACGCGCCGCCGAAAAACGTCAAGGAGTTGCGACAGTTCCTCGGGCTTGCCGGATGGTTACGTGAATACGTGCCGCGGTTCGCCTTACTGGCAGCTCCTCTGACAAATCTGTTAGATGCAAACCGACGGTTCCGCTGGACAGCTAGGGAGCAGGAGGCTTTTGACGAGCTCAAGCTTGCTTTAGTTCACCACGAGCCCCTGCACAGGCCAAAAACCGGCCTGCCTTACTGCCTGCAGACCGACGCCAGCGCCGTAGGAATGGCCGCCGTGCTATTCCAGAAAAACGACGACGGCACCAGAAGATTAATTTCCTGCGCGTCATCGAAGTTCTCGAAAACCGAGTCGAGGTACCACGTGAACGAGCAAGAGGCCCTTGCGGTGATTTTCGGTATTAGGAAATATCGTCAACACCTGGAGGACCGCAAGTTCACCCTCTACACGGATAGTAGAGTACTTCTTTGGCTAGACCGGTACAAAGACGAGAAAACGAAATTAACCCGGTGGGCCTTAATGTTACAAGGATACCGGTTTCGTATCGTCCACGTACCAGGTCTCTTCAACGAATTACCGGACTTTTTATCACGGAACCCCGAGGAGGAAGCGCGTGAAGAATGTCCACCCGAGACCGACGACAGGATGTACCCGGTCGTGAACCACGTCGAGGGGGACGCAGGCCGCGAACAAAATCCGCCGTTGGAACAAGAGGAGCCCCAGCTCGTCGAAGACGACGCCCAGGTGCACGTAGAGAATGAGCCTGGAGGACAAGAGGAGGCACCAGCGCAACCACCGCCGAACCTTGGAGGGATACCCGCCGAAGACATGCAGCTATTCGAGCACGTTCAGCGAGCACAAGGCGAAGACGACCAGTGTCGTACAGACAGGGCTAGGCTGTACCGCATACAGCGCGTTGGCCCCGAAACGGAGACGGAGCGTCGTATCGCCGAGGCCTACATCTTCGAGCGAGGCTATATCTGGAGGAGATATGGCGATCGCCGCGCGTTGTATGTACCAGGTACAATGCAAGAGGAAGTTGTAGAGACCTACCACGACGCCGTACTCGCCGCACACCCAGGGCGAGACGAAACACTTCGGGCCATCCAGAGGTACTATGACTGGCGCGGCATGCGAGAAGCAGTCGCCGACCACGTCAAAGCGTGCCTCGTATGCGCGTCAACCAAGGCCGGAAACGGACAGCCTAGGGCTCCGTTCCGACCTCGAGTCCCACGGATGCGGCACACAGCTGGAGCTTTGACGTTCTAGGACCGTATCCGGAAACGAGACAAAAGAATAAATACGTTATAATCTCTGTGGATATTTTCAGCAAATGGGTGGAGGCCATCGCCGTACCGCGAGTACGCCATCAGGAGATGCGAGCCTTCGTCCAAGACATTTGCACGAAATGGGGGTATCCACGAGCGTGTATAACTGATAACGGAGGAGTTTTCCGCGGAGGACAATGGCTGAGGTACCTGGAGGAGATGCAGATCACCCCGTATTACGCCGCGATCTACCACCAGCGGGCGAACCCAGTGGAGCGCCGGGTTCAAGAATTCAAAAAGGTGCTACGAACTAGACGTAACGCAGATCGTAGGTAGGACGCCTACATCAACGAAACGCTATTCGTACTCCGGAATAGAACCAACGCCTCCACGGGGATGACGCCCAGCGAGATCATGACGGGAGGTTTGCTCAAACGCCCCGGCGAATGGGTGATACCCCCGCAGGTCGCGCCACCCGCTCAACGCACGGTAGAGGCGCGTAATGAACGGATGAGAAGAGCCAGGGACCGCCAGCAGATTTTTCAGCGGAATCTCTACCCCGAACCCCGAGAAGCACCGCTAGAATTCGCCGTCGGTGAGGAGGTCATGACACGTATCTGGCCAGGGACATCCGCCGATCCGTTTTGCGCCAAGTGGACAGGACCACACCGCGTCGTGCGTCGAGAGGGAGAGACGACGTATACCGTCGAAAAGGACGGCGCGCATGCGCGCATCCATCTCGACGATCTACGTCCGGCACCGCGACGCGTCGCATAAACGAAAGGCCAGAATTCAAGAGGAAGTGTATTCAAGGCACGCCGACGTGGGAAGTGAGCTCGACGGGCCTCGAGTGAAAACCAACCGCGTACCGGTAGCGCCGCGAGTGCAGCGAACCCCCCAGAAGCTTGCTTACGCATGGCATGCACAGAGACGTTCCCCGCGCGCGTTTGCATGGCCAGAAAGCACGGACTTTTGCACTCCTTTTTCTTTTGCAATATGCATCCCCGTCGCATCGCATTTTTGCATAGTGCAATCTGCAAGCTTAATTTTAAAAACTATATAATCGTAATTAATAATCGTTTCGTATGTTATAGAGTTGAACCACGGACCTGGCGAGAAGGAACCACCGTCGGGGCCGCCTTATCGCCATCGACGCCATCCCCGCCGCAACAGAGCCGGGATCAGGGCGGTCCAGGAAGACCTGCGACCTTTTTCCCCGTCCCTAAGTTCCCTCCTGCAGGTTTCTCGCTCGCTCTTCCTGCAGGCAGTAATCGAGCTAGCGGATTAGCTTTAAATAAATAAAAAAACAAACAAAAACCCAAAAAAATGCACAAAAATAAAAACAAACAAGAAAACAAAGGTGCTAAGGCAGCCTGAACTTGGAGGTACAGTACGAGGGAGATGTCGTGGACGCGAATTTCAGAGGCTGTGACGTCACAGTTTAGTTTCCCGTCCGCCTGCTTTGAGTTGGGCAACGGGCATGTCGTATTCCACCCTTCGAGCGAGCTTCAGGATTTCAGAACATCCCGTATATTCATAGAACTCATAATCTTGTACCTACGGATATGCCGGAGACTGCTAAATTGAAAAGGAGGCGAAACAATCATATTCACCTACCTTTCCAATTCAAACCAAAAACCCGCCACGGTTGCGAAATCAATCGCCGTCGGCCGGGCAGAATGAAAAAGCCTCCATGAGAGTCTTCAGACATCGATCCTCACGGCGATAGCGCTCCCAGAGCGTTTTGGCGGACAATTCAAGGCCCGGTCCGCCAAAAGTATGGAAATCCCAAAAAAGGGACTGAACGTCTACTTGCGACGTTTACAGTCTATTAGTGGGAGTACATGGTGCAAGAAAGCGATACAAAGCGATTGTGTAACAAATCTTATTCATGGTAAATAACTTGTATATGTTAATTGTGAANCGAGCCGTCAACCTCAGCCAGCGATGCAGCCCACGCCGAGCCACCCGACGACCCCGACCCAAACATCGCCAGCACGTCCACCTACGGGGAAGTGTAAGTGCGCGCAGTGACGGCAAGTGCCGCGAACGACGCGAGTGCCGCGGAAACGGTGTCGGTGCGCCGGTGACACCACGAGTGCTTCGACAAAAACTTTGATTTGGACTCGTTTCTATTTTGATAACACGTTTTGCAAGTTGAATCGACAAAAACCTTTGTCATACAGTCGAACAGAACTTGCAGATCGTCACATAAAAATGTTTGTAAATATTTTTGATTGGAAATTTATCTTTTGTTAACTGTTTTTGAAAAATTTTGTTATGTTTGCTGTTTACATGTATATACGTTGTATTTTCCTTGTGCTATGATTATTTAACTTGTTGTTTCACCATTTTATGTTCCTGTACCTGTTTCAGATTTTTGTATGGGATTTTGATTTTATTGTTCAATAAAGTCAGGATCAATCCCAGTGCAAAGTCTCGGACCGGGGGATGTCGTCGGTGCGGCGTGTGACGTCACTCCGACGTTCTAGTGGGCGGAGCCTAACTGTATGGCACCGAACCATATAAAAGGCGGGGGTACCCGACCTCCGCAGCTAGCTAGAAGTTCCAAGCGAGTAGCCGAACTGTGCGGACGTAGTTTGTGCAGTGCAGCAGTGAGTGTTAGTGCGAGGAACTGTGAAGTGGAAGCCCCACAAAACATGTCTTTTACAAGACAGTACAAGTACAGAAGTAATATTCTGCCTTTATTAAGGCACTCTATAGAAAGAATTCGGCAATTTTATATTGCAAAATTTCTACTAACGACCGACGTTATCTCAGCCTAGGCAGAGAGACTGCCGGCATTTATTTTACAGATTCAGGTGCCGGGGAGGAGGGCACTATGTCGAGATCACCGACCCCCATGGAGAGCGACCGCTCGAGTGGCAGCGAAGCTGGCGATAGCAGGCCTAGCACCCCCGGGTCGGTCGTGGAGACAACTAGCCGTGAGAGTGAGCTGGCAGCAGAGAATTCCAGACTACGGCAAATGATTGACAACCTCAGAGATGAGCTGAGGCAACAGAGGAAGGCGTTCGACGACCTTGAAAAGAGGTCTCGAGAACAGCACGCCGAGCTGTTAAACGCCCTCAAGGGACAACAGACCTCAAAAGGGGTAAAGCGAGGTAAGCCAGGGACCTCGTCGGGTTCCGAGGAGGAGTCCTGCAAGGCTAAAAAGAAGCCAGCAAAAGCGAACGAAGCACCTGTCGCCGAACAGGTGAAGGTCCCCGAGATCGTACCAGCGACGACATCAGAGCGCGCGGCCCCTGCCGAGAAAGCCGAGAGGATACCGCCTGTCATCCTTCGCAAGAAGGAGCAGTGGACTGAGGTCAGCAGGAGTCTGACCAACAGAAAAATAAATTACACCAGGGCCAGGTTAACGGGTGAAGGCATCGCCATTCACCCGCAAACGCCTGATGATTATCGACGCCT
>NW_019417252.1:69647-83376 GCF_000390285.2 Anoplophora glabripennis
ATTACATTGCATGATGTTTCTAACTCCGAAGCCGAAGTCGCTGTCAGGAGAGAAAGTAAAACTTTCACCCATGTTTCCAATCCGAACCTAAAAATCCAGCACAGAGCTCCAAGCCCGATTTCCAACATAAGAAATCGAAGGCAAAGCATTAAATTGCATAATGTTTCTAACTCCGAAGCCGAAGCCGCTGTCAGGAGCAAAAGTAAAAATTTCAACTGTTTCCAATCCAAACCTCAAAGTCCAGCACAGAGCTCCAAGCCCGATTTCCAACATAAGAAATCGAAGGCAAAGCATTAACTTACATAATGTTTCTAATCCTGAAGCCGAAGCCGCTGTCAGGAGAGAAAGTAAGATTTTCACCCAAGTTTCCACTCCGAATCCAAGAATCCCGGACAACGTCCTAAGTCCGATGTCCAGTAACACAAACCAAGTCCTAAGCCATAACCAGAGCGAAAAGAGAAAAAATCGACAAGGTTTCGAATCCGGTTACAATCCAGTCTCTGTGTGGGACGCTCTAAATTCTAATTGCGACATTAAAGCCTATACAGTCAATATTACAGCCTTTCGCAAGCTTTTAACCTATTGTTAGAGTCAGATTTATGTTTAATANTTGCTTATTTTCAAGAATTGATGGAAACTATGAAATCATCTAGTACATGGACACATTATTCAATAATAAAAACGTTGGTAAATATAAACCATAATATAAACATTTCTAAATATAAGAAAATACAAGCTTTATTAAAGCGAAAGTCCGAAGGATATGTTGGAAAAAAAGCAAACATATTTTCACCTGAACAAATAAAAACGTTTATCGACGAAGCACCCGATGAACGGTTTTTATTTTTAAAAGTACTTAAGTATCTATCTAACATTGCATTTTAAAAAAAAATTTCATGAAGACATTTTCCATTCGACTCATGCATGATAGGTATATTTCATTAATTTCGAGTAAATTAATAAACCGAACTCGTAGCCGAGCGGGTTAAGGCGCTCAATTTGGACTAAACTACAGTATGAGATCCGGGTTCGAAACCAGCCTAGGCATCCTGCTTTTTTTTTTCTTTTTTTTCTTTTTTTCTTTTTTTTTTCTTCTCTTTATTTATTATTGTTGTTTTTTTTAGGTAGCAATGATTTTTGGAATAATGGGAGCATGTCGAAGGCATGAACTACATGACCTAAAATGTGAAAATGTCAAATATATGAATGGAATCTTAATTGTTAATGTGATAGAAACTAAAACAAAAGTACAACAAACATTTACAATTACCGGCAAATACTACGAAATTAGTAAAAAATATATGAATCTACGGCCTAAAATTTGCCACACCCCATCTTTTTTCGTTAATTATTAAATGGAAAATGCACAATTCAAAACATTGGTATTAATAAATTTGGTGATATAGGGAAGAAAATAGCAACATATTTAAATCTGCGAATTTATATACAGGGCATTGTTTTCGTAGGACATCTGCAACCGTATTAGTAGATGCCGGTGGTGATATTACTACATTAAAACGCCATGGTGGCTGGAAATCCAATTCAGTGGCAGAAGGCTACATTGAAAATTCGGTTCAGAATAAAATCAGCATTTCCAATACAATATTGAACTCTATTGAGACTAGCAATAATGAAATAAATGTAAATATTCCTTCCACTTCCAGATCAGTGGGACCTGGAATAAACTTTTCAAACTGCACAATAAATAATCTTAATATTTTTAAGAAATCGGATTAATTACAATTATTATATGTTGAATATAAATACAAATAAAATGTTTATAGTTTTCTTGTATCTATGGCAATACCAATACCCGAGGTATTAATTACAATTTTGTAGATTTTTTTTATAGAAATACGAATAATTACTGTTACCTATTGTGTTCAATAAAAATATAAAATTTATGGTTTTTGATTATTTATCGGGTGTAGAAAAAATAGCGTATGCAACTCTCATGTAATGGTTATTAATACACTCGCATAAACCATACGAAACTCGCCTTCGGCTCGTTTCGTATCCCGGTTAATGCTCGTGTATTAATAACCATCATTACATGATCGTTGCATAATATACTATTATATGTTTGAGAAGTGATTGACTAACATATGCTGAATATAAATGATAGGCACATTATCATCCTGAGCTATATTCGGAATATCTGCAATTTCAATCAAATAATTTAATTCTTCAGCATCTATATCATCTGTAACAGGTGGTTCTGGCTCATTCATTTCCCGAGCTAAATTATGCAAAACAGTTGTGGCTATGATGACAGTCTTCACAGTTTCTAGTTTTAGGCGAATGCCATAAGCGATGACAGGAAATCGTCGTTTCCAAACGCCTATCAACCTCTCTATAATATTCCGTGTTCTAATATGAGCCTCATTATACAACTGTTGCCCTTGTGTTACAGGATTGGCTAATGGTGTTAAAAAATAATTTGTCAAGGGATATCCACTGTCACCTAATAAACAGATAAACATTATTATTTCATATCAGTATCTCATAACAGGCTATATCTACCTAACAAAATGCAGTTCGGAAAATGATGTCCTTCAAACTGTGCCCTAATATTACTATTACCAAAAATAGTTGCGTCATGAGTAGATCCGGGCCACCTCGCTATAACATTTAGAAATTTACATTCAGTGAAAAGTACGATTTTCTATTTCTGTACACCTCTGCATCATCACCACCTGTAAATATTAATTAGCAAGCATTAGTATTAGTAACAATTTAATATTACAGAAATCTGTTCAAACCATTTGATGTGTTTTATCGTAAGATAAAAAGTATATTAAGCTTATTCGATCCGTACTCGGAGGTACGGAGACATCGCCGTGGTGACCTGTTATCAGCCCCCTCAGCTCCCGCTCACCGATCACGATTTACGCGCAGTCCTGGAGATGTGGCCCCAAACCGTAGCTATAGGGAACTTTAACGCAAAATCACCCGAATAGCACAACACAACCACCACCACGCGGGGCAGGGTGCTTCTGCAATTCTTGCAGAACCACGAAGACGTTGCAGCGTATGGACACGATGGACCGACGTACTACGGTGCAGTTGGAAGACCAGACGTGTTGGATATCGCTTTGCTCAGGGCAATACCGATGGCTGCCGACGTGGCGACGCACTACGAGGGGGCGACGAACCATGCTCTTATTCTCCTAACTCTAGAAGACGAGGAGACCGTTGACAAGCGGCGGATCGACTGGGGCCTATTTCGCGCAGAAATGCAACCAATATGCGCACCCATTCCGGTCGTCCGCGAAGCGGCGGACTTCGAGGCTGCCCTCGCGAGCCTTGAGACGGATATCCACACCGCCTTGGAAGCCAGCACCACGGAGACGACGGATAGAAGGATAGCGAATTATACAGGTGAGTTACCTCTTATGTTGCAGGACCTAATCAGGGAAAGACGTGCGGCGAAAAGAAGAGCCACGAGGACAGCACATCCCCGGGATAAGCAGACGTTAAACCAGCTGAACCCGAGGGTAAAAGCGGCCCTAGAGGAGCACTACCAGGACACGTGGCAATGACATCTGGAGTCACTGAACCCCGAAGACCGCAGCCTGTGGACAATGCAACGGGCGTTGAGGACCATCCGGAAGCCTATGCCTCCGATTCACGGAGAGAATGGGATCGTCTACACTAGGTATGAAAAGGCCAAGGCATTCGCCGACAGCCTTGAATTACAGTGTAGGGAAAACCTTCTCGACGACGAAGACGAGGACCACGCCGACGAGGTGGAACGACGCGTACGGCGCTACAGACGCCAACCCGACAGGGACGACATTAGGCCGGCGACACCCGAGGAGGTGAGGGATATCCTGCGGCGCCTTAACCCTCGCAAGGCACCCGGATGTGACCAGATCGGAAACCGTATACTCAGAAAGCTCCCCCACAAGGGAGTGATGGCGCTGCTCAACATCGTCAACGCCATCATGAGACTGCGAAGATTCCCCGCCATGTGGAAGAAAGCTGACGTCATCTTCTTCCCGAAACCAGGTAAGAATCTGCCCACAGACGCAGGCGGCCTAGACATCAATTCCTGGACGCAGGGTGAGTCGAAATTTTTCTGTCTGTTTCAGGACCGCCAGGATCAAGAGACGAAAATGACGACACACACACACATTCCCCCCTACTTTCCTTATCCCACTCTCCCCTCCCGCGCTAGCCTAAGGGCCACCTTAGCAAAGCGCTTCCTAAGCTGCATAGCTGCACGATCTCACCCAAAACCACCACCCACTTAGATTAAAGGGGGACATTCTTTGCTGGTATTTTTGACTCCACCACTTTCACCCCCAAGCAAGGGTAAGCATCACCCCATAATATTTAAATGGCATTGGGGGTTGAGTAATATTTCTTTCTAAAGCTCTTACAATTCTCTATACAACAGATTTTAAATTTTATAATTCCGCCCAATACTTTGAAAAAAATTTATATTTTAAAATTTAAATTATGTTTAATTGCTTACTTACTACTTAGTTGATTAAATGTTCAAACTGATGACCACCCGCTTCCATACAAGAATAAAGATTTTGTTCGAAACGTTTGCGCACATTCTGAAGTATTTCCGGAGTGATTCGACGACATTAGTCGACGATTCTTTGACGCAATTCTTCCAGCAACGCTGGCTGTGTTTTATAGATTTTACTTTTTAGGTATCCCCACAAAAAGAAATCAAGGGGCGATAAATCCGGTAATCGTGGAGATCATTCAATGCTGCCTCTTCTCCCAATCCAATTCCNCGGAGATTTGTTTGGGATGAAAATTGCCAACAATCTTTTGATCGGGTAAAAACTCTTATCTCTAAACCTCTTTCGCTACATAGACCGAATTTTGAAAAACAATTTATCTTACAAACCGATGCATCTGAAATAGGTCTTGGTGCTGTACTGTACCAAGTAGATGAACAAAACAACCCACTTATTATATCTTATTCAAGCGCGACATTAAATCCGACAGAGAAACGGTATCATGTAAGCGAACTGGAGTGTTTAGCCGTGGTATGGGCTATAAAACGATACAGAATTTATCTCGAGGATAAACCTTTCATACTTCGTACGGATAGTCATGCTTTGTTGTGGCTGCATAAATACAAAGACTCACGGGCCAATTTGACCAGATGGTCGCTCCTCCTACAAGAATATTCGTATATTATCGAACACTGTCCAGGTCGGTTAAATTAGCTTGCTGATATTTTAAGCCGAAACCCCGACCCAAAAACTATCCGACCCGATCTATCCATTGACCGATTGCTTTTGCCTGAAGGGTCATCGATCACTAACGTTGACCTTGTAGCACTTGTGACCATCGACGAACTAGACACGACCTGCAAACAAGCACAGAGACGATCCAGAGCTATTCAACGTATGCGCCGAAGATGGACAACAAAATCATCCCGTCACGCTGACTGAACAAAAGTTACTAGAACGATACAACGTCAACGAACACCACCATATTTATCGAATCGTTGATGGTATGCCTAAACTAGTTCTACCAGTGGCGATCATCCAGTCAGTCATTGAACACTACCACGATCAAACTCACCCGGGGATTAACGAGACCCTACGCCAAATTGAACAGAAATATTATCATCGAGGACTTCGAAAATACGTACGAAATCACATTCGAGACTGCGACAATAAAATCGCGACGCAAGAGTATATGTGGAGCTTCGACCAATGGAAACGCTAGGAAGCAAAATGTGCAGTAGGCGGAGCCTACGTTTACCTCGGCGATATGCATAAAAGCCACTTCGCCGGAATCAGTTAGTTAGTTCTTATCCCGCCACCGCGTACGAACGAAGTACGTTTCACGTTACAACAACTCCAGTTCCTTAGTCTTTGTGTGTCATTAACATATTCTATCGTGTTAACACAAGTTACAAGCAAAACCTTACTATTCATACTTCATGAATCCCCGTTTTGACTATTACACTCTTTTACAATCATACGATCGTCCGCTACGCGACAGTTCTTTAATCATTGCACTCATACAAGACAACCATTCGCCGAAAAACGGTAAGTGAAACCAAGTAACTATCGTGCAAACAACTACAAGTCGAGTTAACAAACTATCAGTAGTGTATAGTAATACGTCACCTTCCAGTCGTGTCATAAACTATAAACAGTTGTACCATTTACAGACCTTATTAACAAATAGTGTTAGTGCTACAAACATTCTACGAACTACATAACTTAAAAACTAAGTGTAATTACCATAAACGATAAACGGATAATATACTGTGTGAACCCTCCAAAACTAGCCATAAATCTTTCACGCTCTCGAGCAGAAAATTAAGTGTTTTCTTCACTCCTTTTTGTAACAGCCATCACTGGGCTTAACGTGGTTTTAAACAAACATTTGTCTTATCCTTTCAAAACCCTACCTAATATTCCTCGTGTGGTGTGTGCATCATCGATCCCAAAGGATTACCTCACCATCTTCAGGCCAGCAAGGAAGTCAGGTGCCACCCAGAGACTCCTCAAGGTAAGTGACTATATGTTTCTTTGTCTGTGATTTTTGTTCGCAAACCCATAAAGCATGACAACGTCAACAATCTCAGCGTAGAATCTAATTTTTAATATATATAATCCATTCACTTGACGTTATTCATACAGCTCATATATACTTCATTCACCCAATTTTAGTCAAACATAGTCTTTTGTCAGTATCAGTCAATTTAGAATTAGTCAAATATTGCCTATAGTCCATTCATTGCTATTTTTCTTTGTTATTAAATTTTGATTAATCATTGAAATAAACTTTTTCGTACAAACCTATAATACAACCTAAGCGTATGTGCATGCCAGTTTCTATTCGCCAGTTCGTTTATTTGAATACACGCGTTAATAAAAAGTTTTTTACCGTTAGATTTCATACACTTTATCTTTTATAAACTCAAAAAGGGGGAAAAAGGGATGAGAGTCTTAGCCGGCGCAATCCTAAATTAACCGCGGAACGAAATAAGGAATCATAACTTGTCTTACAAATTCAGTCGCATTCAGTTACCATTCATGCATAGTTAATGTTGACCAAACACACTCGAAGCAGAACTTACCTAATTTTTTCCGTTATAAAAATAACAGATGGCACCCTAAAAACCGGTCAAAAGTCCTTATTTTACTTCCTAGGTTCTACAAACCGTATATTATACAAATAACCCCCCCAAGTATAATAACATGTCGCCCAAACGCGAGGCTCGAAATACACGAAAACTTAATAAGAGTTATTGAGTCGAACCTAACGCCCAAAAAACATAACAAACATACAGTGAAAATTTCGGAATTTCTCAAATATTTACCAGAAAACGCATAATTTACGATACAGGGCGATTTAAAAAATTTATGTTTTAGCAATAAGTTTGAAAAAAAATTTTTTTTTCAATTTCATGTAACTAACCTAGTAAATTTTAGAAAAAAATTTCAAATTTTTGTACAGGGTGACACAAAAAAAATATATAGTAATAAATTTTTATTTTTATTCAGTCAAAATGGAATCTTCACTTAAAAAACGTTCTGAAGAGCGCGAAGCGTTAGATTTGAGTACGGAATACGCGGATTTTCGACCTGAAAATCCAATGTCAAAAAATTTCCCTAGAACACCTATGAACATAAGTACTGCAAATACTTTACCGAATATTTCTCAGTCAACCGTTACCGTAAATGAACGCACTGCGGATGAAAATTTAATAGCCACTTTGACCACGCAATTCACTTACTCTTTAACGCAAATAACAGAACAATTTAGGCGAAGTAATACCGAAAAAACTCATAAATTGCAATTGGATGATTTTTGGGGAACGGATCAGGAGAACCCAGAGTGGTTCCTCGAACAAGTAAACACGTACTTTCGACAGAATAGTCGCGGATGACGCAGAAAAAACTTATTTCGTAGAAAGTTTACTTCGTGGCGATGCAAAAAGATGGTTTAACGCGCATTTTGATCGACGAGATACGTATGACAAATTCGAGACGCGATTCATTTGTCATTTTAATTCACAAGCTCGCGTGTCTGCCATTACTGTTTCACTATATGGTGAAAAACAAAAACAAAATGAATCAGTAACCGCCTTTATCATGAGGAAACGTAATCAATTTCTGCGTATTAATCCTTTATCGCCAGAAACTGTTCTAATCGCGACAATTTTCGATCTTCTCCGACCTTCATTCCGATCGCGCATCCGAAATCAAAATTTCCGTGACTTAGAGGAATTCATTGAAACTTTAGAGCTCATAGAGAGTGACCTAGCGGAAGAACTAGGGGAGAAATCAATTACGCGACCGCCGCCTCCAAACCGACAAAATGTTAACGTATCAGCTGGAAATTGTGCCGAGATAAATGGTTCAGCTAACATGAATTAACAACGTCCAGGTCCCGCCGCAAATTTTCAAAATTTTCAAAACCGTGTAGCTCAAAACCCGCAAAATAATGTTCCTCGAACGCCGTGCCGTTTTTGCTCTGAATTTTCACTCGCAGTGCCCAAATAATCCCTACCGATGTACGGATACGAATCAAGTAAATCTCTCTAGGAACTCAGAACCGTCGTCATCTCAACTACCCGCTACGCAGCCAAAAAACGTAGTACCGAGTCGAGGCGCGACCACCAGTCAAAACTAAATTCTATGCAACCCGACGAAAACTGTTACGAATTTTCCGATTACGAATTAGACAACCTATTTATCGAACCAGACCTAAATTACACAAATTCTGAACCTAAAGCTAACGAATCAAACGAAAACCTTTATTCAATGTTCATTCAATATTCCGCGACACAAACAGAACTTATGCCAAAAATTGAGATCAGATTGCAGGACCACAAAATCATTGCTTTGTTGGACACGGGTTCTATGAATAGTCTTATCAGAGAAGACCAAATAGGAGATTTCCCTACAACGCCTGGAAGTCAAACTTTTACTGCATTTTGCGGAAATATGCCTGTCACATCAAACCAAGTAGTCGAACTGCCTATAAACATCGGAGCAAACCGTATCACGCATGAATTTAATGTTATTCCGAATCTTAATGTACCCGCCATATTAGGTGTGAAGTTTCTTAGAACCGCCGGAACGGTTATCGATTTTCTAACCGACTGTGCGTACATAGGCCGTACCAATAGAGAAATTCTATATTGGAAAAAAGAAAATTCTCGTAACATATCAAAAATCCAAAATTTATCTGTTACTAACGTACAATTGTCTCCTGAACATCGTGACCAAATTCTACCGGTTTTGGAAGAATTTTCCGAGTTATTCTCCGACTCACTTACTCCGTGCCGTACTTCAACCATCACCTACAAAATTACATTGAAGGAAAACAAAAAAATTTATGAAAAACCGTATCCGACCTCGCCGGAAAAGAAAAAGTTAATTTCGTCGCAGGTACAGGAGATGCTAAATCTCGGCGTGATTGAAAGATGCAATTCTGAATATTGTTCGCCGCCATTAATAGTCGAGAGGGAAGGAAAAAAAACCTCGATTTTGCGTAGATTTTCGCTCACTGAACGCGATAACGATTGATGAACCCACCATTTTGCNGGAAATGGGAGCATCGACATTGCTAACATGAGCTGGACAGACTAAGAATGCTGTGTCATCAATTTTGGACAAGTGGACGGCAATAGCCGTTTAGAGTAGTCTGCATTAGAATCTGATGCTGTAATTATCATTCTACAATAAAATATAATTTCAAAAATTATTTTTTAAAAAGACCGAAAGAGTAATTGGAAATTTAAGTTATATATATAAGGAAAAAACCAGTGATGTATTTCGGATTGCAGTCAACAGTGCTAAGGGCTAATGTAATAAGAACACTCTGTGTTGTTGACAAGCTTTCGGAAATGTTTATTTCCTTTCTCAAGACGTAAACGTGAGATTATAATATAAAAAAACCATCAAAACCGAGGTATACAAGAACATTGTTGTTAAAATTTTATGAAAAACTAGATTAAAAACAATTGTAACTATAGTCAACATTTTTATATAAAAAACTATTTTTAAGTCAATTTTTAACATTTAACAACTAATACAGTAAAAAGGAGCCATGCCTTTGAAATGTGAACTCAACACATTTATGGAGGTAGCCATTTTAAAGGGGCATTAGTTGTAATACCTACCTGTACCCTGTAATAACTGGTCTTTAAATACTCTATTAAAGGAACTTTTTGAAAGCCAACCTCTGCCGCTCAACGCCTCTTATTTACTTGAGGAATTTCTTCGACCCTTTCCAAAATTTGTTCCTCCAGCTGAATAATTCCGGCCGTATGTTATCCACGATTTAATGTTACAGGTAAAAAAACGTCCTGTTTCTAGAAGGCGTCTCTCCGCATTAGCGGAAATATTTTGTGATTTGGTGTTCTTCGGTTAGGAAATCTTTCAGCATAGGTTCGAACAGTAGCACAACAATTTTCTTCACAATAACCCAAAACTACTAACATATCAGTTTGTTCAGCAAAAGTATAAATTACAATAAAAAACAAAGTAAGCTAAAATTAAATCACAGCTAGCTTGACATAGAACCTTTTAATTATTGTTATGAATTTGTTTCTCTGTTATATGGTACCTCGTACTAGAATGTTCTATTTATCAAACTGATTTTATATTATTTAATGTGTAAAAAATGCCAATTTTACTCGAAATCCATAAACGACATCAAAGTTTTGTCCTTTTCAGGGACACGCTGTATATATTGGGGATGTCGTCAAGTGGTGGTTGAAAGAAAACTCTTTTTTAACTTAAACCAAGCTTCCGATAATTATTTATTATCTTTTTCAAGGTTAAAATGGCTAAAATGTACAACGAAACATTAATATACTGAAATAATTACATAAAATGGGCACTTACTTCAGTTGACAGAGTTACATCATAAAACTTAAAAGATAATATAAAATTTTTATTTTCATTGTTCTGAACAGCTGTCTAGTCTCCACTGAATAAAATTTTAAACGTAAAATCTTATCACAGACGGGCAGGGAGAAAAAACTGGAATTTAATTTTTCTAACATAAAAAATTTAAAAATTATGAATTATATATTGACATACAATGTCAATTTTGTTTAGATAATATGAGTAATTCATAACAAAATTTTGTGTATCTCTTTTTTTATTTAACGCATCATCATTAAAGACTGTTTCAAAAGCTCCCAAAAAAATTATTTTCTGTACAAATCACCTTTGTTTCACTAAAATTTAGTTTGTCCTGTTTCAATACTATGCCCCGCCAAAGTACACGACTATTTTTTTAATCTAATATCACTACTCTTATGTGATGATATTCGATCCTTTAGTAGCCTAGACGTTTGACCTATATAAAATTTATCACAATTGTTACCAGGAATGCCATATCCACCCCAATCCTTTTTAAATTATCATAAGGGTCTTTTAATTTACTATGTATATTGCCAATTTTAAAACAGTTAACAAATTTGGGGTAACATTTTCAATAAAAGGAATAGAGGCATAAAGGGCCAATTGGTTTGATCGATCCTATTACTATCATTGTTATTATTACCTTGCAAATTATGTTCAGGAACATCTGTGCGATTAATTCCAGTGAGTTGATTACTTGTATTAAAAATTAACCTTTTTAAAAAAAAACCGTGGGTAAGAATTTTTTTTAAAAAATGTAAAGTATTTTTAAATTTTTGTCCACTAGACTAGGATGGCTGATTCTTTGTATTCTTGTTTTCATTGCCAACACCAAATTTATTTTCATTTTTTTCGTATGTTTTGAGTAATAATTCATAAATTGTTGGCTGCTAGTAGGTTTTATGTACCAATCTAGTATAATTGTGTCATTTAGTGTCCTAATTAGTCTCGTATCAAGAAAAGGTACACTATTATCTGTTTCAATTTCAATAGTGAACTGAATATGTTCATCATATCCATTAAAAATGTTTAAAATATGCTGTATTTCATTTTCAGGTACAACACAGATTATGTCATCCACGTATTTCTTTAAAAAAGGCAGACTAAAATTTAATTTTGGTATACACTTATCTAATAAATCATCTATTACATATTGAGCCAAAATTGGACTGATATAAGCTCCCGTAGGTATACCACTAATTTGTTTATAAAATTCCTGATTAAAAAAGTTGAATCAAAAATAAATTCTACTATTTTAAAAAAATCTACTAATGGTATCTCTGTGTGTAAACTTATTAAATCCCATCTTCCCCTTATGCTTTCCATCATTAAATCTAAAGGTATGTTTGTAAACAATATAACTTCTAAACTAATAATAACATAATTATCTGGTGGTAATATTTAGGTGCTGATTGATTATAAATTGTTAATTTTCGCGCTATATCAATTGAAATATACTGATTAGTTTTTAATTTTGACACTATTTATTAGCTTTTTGTTGTAAAGTAGAAGTTGGATCTCTGTTTAATATTTTGTAATAACCTTCATCTGATAATAACTCATTAGATAACTGTAAATATTGATTTTTACTCATAATCACTGTCATATTGCCTTTGTCAGATTTAGTTAAAATTAGTTCAGGATGATTATTAAAGAAATGTTTTGTCTTAATAAACAAATGATGTAAAAAATCAGTATGTGCAGGTTTATGATAAAAATTTGTCATAATGTTAACAATTTGTGCTCTGTTTGTTTATTTTTATCACATTTCTCAATAATATTTTCTAAGTCAGAGAGAAGTTTAGTTCTCGATACGAGACTAATTAGGACACTAAATAACACAATTATACTAGATTGGTACATAAAACCTACTAGCAGCCAACAATTTATGAATTATTACTCAATACATACGAAAAAAATGAAAATAAATTAGGTGCTGGCAATGAAAAACAAGAATACAAAGAATCAGCCATCCTAGTCTAGTGGACAAAAATTTAAAAATATTTTAAATTATTTAAAAAAAATCTTACCCAAGGTTTTTTTTTGAAAAGGTTAATTTTTAATACAAGTAATCACTGGAATTAATCCCACAGGCGTTCCTGAACATAATTTGCAAGATAATAATAACAATTATAGTAATAATAGTGATCAATCAAACCAATTGGCCCTTTATGCCTCTATTCCTTTCATTGAAAATGTTACCCCAAATTTGTTAAATGATTTTAAAAATGAAAATCATATTAAATTAACACAAAAATATACAAAAAAAAATTGCCAATATACATAGTAAATTAAAAGACACTGATGATAATTTAAAAAGGTCTGGGGTAGTATATGGCATTCTTTGTAACAATTGTGATAAAATTTATATAGGTCAAACGTCTAGGGTACTAAAGGATCGACGTGTCCTTTGGCGGAGCATAGTATTGAAACAGGACATAAACTAAATTTTAATGAAACAAAGGTGATTTGTACAGAAAATAATTATAATAAAAGAATTTTTTTGGAAGTTTTTGAAACAGCCTTTAATGATGATGTGTTAAATAAAAAAGAGATACACAAAATTTAGTTATGAATTACTCATATTTGTTGTCATTATCTAAACAAAATTGATATTGTATATTTATAATTGTTCATAATTTTTTAATTTTTTATAATGTTAGAAAAATTAAATTCCAGTTTTTTCTCCCTGCCCGTCTGTGATAAGATTAATACTTAGTAGACTTATTTTACGTTTAAAATTTTATTCAGTCGAGACTAGACAGCTATTCAGAACAATGAAAATAAAAATAAAAATTTTATACTATCCATTAAGTTTTAAGATGTAACTCTGTCAACTGAAGTAAGTACCCATT
>NW_019417252.1:87196-100780 GCF_000390285.2 Anoplophora glabripennis
TTTTTTTTAATATAAATCATTTCCTGAATTAGTCTTTTATTGTAATTAGGTTCTTTGACTAAAATTTTAGTTTGATTAAAATTAAAAGAATGTTTTTTTTCCTTCATATGTTTATTAAGAGCAGTAGAACAGTTTTTTGTATATTTGTGGCCTTTTAATCTGTTTTCTAAATTTTGTGAAGTCATACCTATATATTGACTATTGCAATCATTACATGGAATAGAATATACAACGTGAGAGTTTTTTAAAATAGGAGTTTTACTTTTTAAAGGTGTAAATAATTTATTTAATTGGTTGAAAGATTTATGAGCAACAGAAATTTTATACCTGGATAAGATAAATTTAATTTTTTCAGATAAACATTGTATATATGGTAGTGCAACATACTGAATGTCCGTAGAATTTTGATCAGAACTTACAATATTTTTCTTTCTTGATTTATTATAAAATGTAAATATTCTTTGTTTAATAATTTTGTTAGTGAAATTAGACGGATAATTGTTATTTCTTAATATATTTTTTATTTTATTAATGATTTTAGGCCGGTAAATAGGACTAGTTAAATATAACGCTCTGTTGGTTAAACCAATTACAACACTTTTTTTATATGTTATAGGATGGTGGGAATCAAAATTTAGATATCTGCCAGATGAAGTAGGTTTAGTATACCATTTAGTTAAAATTTTATTATTTTTACGGATTAAAGTTAGATCAAGAAAGTTAATTTTATTATTATTTTCAATTTCAATGGTAAATTGTAATTTGGGATGAAAACTATTAAAAGTGTTTAAAATATCATTAATTTGTCTTCAGGAAGTGCGATAATGCAATCATCAACATATCTTTTGAATAATAATATATTAAAATTTAAATTTTTAATTACTTCCTCCTCCAAAAATTCCATGGTTAATTGTGCTATTGTTGATGAAATTGGTGCTCCCATTGCACAACCATCTATTTGTTGATAAAAATCATTTTGATATTGAAAAAAATTGGTAGTTAAGGTAATTTTAATACTTGTTAGAAATTCATTTAACGGGAGAATAGTATAATTTTGTAGGACATTCCATTTTTTAGTTATTATATTGATGACACAATTGGACGTAACGGAATGTTTGCTTTATGTAATTTTGGAAGACCATAAATTTTAGGGTGTTGTGCATTATGGATCAACAATTTCTTAGTTTCTTGTTCATCTATAAAATTACTTTTTTGCCATTTTTTGATTAAATTATTATTTTTATTTTGATAGTTATTTGTAGGATTTGAATTAATTTTTTTATGTGTTTGTATCATTCAGTAAATTTAACATTTTTGAGTTGTAATCAGAAGTGTTAATTATAACAGTTTTATTGCTTTTGTCAGGTTTAAGGATAGTGATTTGTTGGTTTTCTTTAATAAAATGGCGAGTTTTATTTATGTTTTTTAGGATTTCTTTTTGAGTGCTATTTAATTTTGTTTTATTAAGTTTAATATGGTTTTTATAGTTAGTGATTGCATTAACAACACAAGCTCTGATTGTATTTTTGTCATCATCTGTTTTGTTTTGAATAACTGATTCTATAGATGCAATATAATCATTAATAGGTATGTCATTTTCGTAAACTACAGGTAAAGAAAAATTATGACCAAATGCTAATGTCTCCTGTATTTCATGAGGTATAAAAGTGTCGGATAAATTTTGAAACCAATCAGCACAATTTTTATTAATATTATTATAATTGTTTGCATTATTATTATTACCAGCATTCACCAATCTGTTGAACTTTTTAATATTTTTAATTTAGATTTTTTGAAAAAGTCTATCATATTTATTATTTTCAAAATCTAAAAAGTTTATAATAACATTATTAGGTAAAAAAGATTTAGCCTTTGTAATTTGTTTTTCTAAATTACGTTCATAATAGCGAATGCATTTTGTTGTTTCACTTAATACTATGTTTAAAAGTTTATTTTTGAAAAGATATATAGAATTATTTAATTGGTTGCTTAGGTACGTACCTGTTACAGTTATATGTGAAATATTGAAATTTAAAAAAATCGGATGTGTGTTGGTATGTTTACATCTTAATAAAAAAATTCTTCTATTCTTCTGTTTAGTTAAAATTAATTTTGAATGAGAAATATCTTTCAGTAACTTTGTGGCTCCAGGACCATATTAGAAGACAAAAGGTTCAAGAAGTTTTCCATATTACATGATTTTTTGCAAGGGTTAAATCGCAATTGTTACATCATTACCAAGATGTTTTTTCAAGAAATTCAACGATTCTATGGTCCTGGAGCCACAAAGTTACTGAAAGATATTTCTCATTCAAAATTAATTTTAACTAAACAGAAGAATAGAAGAATTTTTTTATTAAGATGTAAACATACCAACACACATCCAATTTTTTTAAATTTCAATATTTCACATATAACTGTAACAGGTACGTACCTAAGCAACCAATTAAATAATTCTATATATCTTTTCAAAAATAAACTTTTAAACATAGTATTAAGTGAAACAACAAAATGCATTCGCTATCATGAACGTATTTTAGAGAAACAAATTACAAAGGCTAAATCTTTTTTACCTAATAATGTTATTATAAACTTTTTAGATTTTGAAAATAATAAATATGATAAGACTTTTTCAAAAAATCAAAATTAAAAATATTAAAAAGTTCAACAGATTGGTGAATGCTGGTAATAATAATAATAATGCAAACAATTATAATAATATTAATAAAAATTGTGCTCATTGGTTTCAAAATTTATCCGACACTTTTATACCTCATGAAATACAGGAGACATTAGCATTTGGTCATAATTTTTCTGATGCATGTTGATGCATATTTTTAAAATTTTGACGTAAAATGGTTGTTGTTTAGGTTTTAATTTTATTAATTATAACAATTTTAATAATAAAAGCCTTTTGAGAAAGTTCCTGATCGGGAACGAAACGTCAAGAAAGAATTCGCTGCTGTTTTTTATCCTTTTTTTTAACCGACTATCACACCAGAACCCAATTCGCAAGAAAATAAATATATATATATATATATATACAGTGCGTCCCAGAAGTAACGCAAAAAATTCATATTTTATTTTGTGTTGAGTTTTCACAAAAACGCTAAAACACGTCAATTAGTAAATTAGAATTGTCGTCTTGTCACGTTGCTTAAACCTTTTTTGCGCTATGTTTCATAAGCCTATGACGTCATCGACATTTTTTTTAAATAGCACCACCTAATTTTTTAAGCATAAATGGATAGCCCTTTTGAAGGGAAATGCGTCGATATAGGGTTTGGCCTACTTTAGTTTGACAGGAGCGAAAAAAGCCAACGATTGGAATGAACATGGTTTGAATTAATAACAAAAATAGGTATCACAAACTTATGCGCGAACAGTGCTATAGCAAAAAATCTGTTTTGGTTGATTGTTGGCACATATTTTTATGTAGATTGGGTAGGTACACCCGATCACAGTGGCTATGTAGGCATTGTTCTGAAGACGACAGTTAGCGAATGCAATAGTGCCTCATATCATTGTCACAGTTACAAATACCATAACTTTACATAACGATGGTGTTGTGTTTAAACGAGAAACAAAGAACTGAATGATACCTACTCAGTTTATGATACCTACTTTTGTTGTTATTTTAAACCATGTCCATTCCAGTCATTGGCTTTTTTTCCGCTCCTGTCAAAGTAAAGTAGGTCTATATCGACGTATTTCCCTTCAAAAGGACTATCCATTTATGCTTAAAAAATTAGGTGGTGCTATTTAAAAAAAATGTAGATGACGTCATAGGTTTATGAAACATAGCGCAAAAAAGATTTAAGCAACGTGACAAAACGACAATTCTAATTTACTAATTGACGTTTTAGCGTTTTTGTGAAAACTCAACACAAAATGAAATATGAATTTTTTGCGTTACTTCTGGGACGCACTGTATATATATATAAAGATTATTCTTAGGGACGGACTTCAGGGGGCTGAATTTTGTTGCATGAATTTCGGGACACCCTGTGTACATATAACATTAGCTTCACTTTTATTTCCACATTACATAATACTGTACATTCTAAAATATATATTGTTATAAATGACTTGTTTTATTTTGGTTTGATTTGGATTAAAATGAAATGAATGAATGGTAATGGTAATGAAATTGATTGGGCGCCAAAATAAAACAAAAATTGTAATATTAATTTTGAAATTTTGGTTTTTGAGAAATTTAGATTTTATTTTTATATAGTCGTAGAGCTTTGAGACTTATCTCAGTAGTGACTTCTAGCAGAAAATTGTATCAAGTTTGCAACACATCACACAAAAAAATAGAGAATCAAATTATAATTTATTGTCTAAACACACAAAGCAACATTCCACATTTAATTAATTAACTAGAAAGGCAGGCAAACTCCGCTGACGCGGAGTTTGACCTTTCCTTCGGGCCTTCGGCCCTCGGGCCGTGCTACGCGCGGCCCGATCACCGCTCCGCAGTGCTTTCCTCGCTGGTTAGTAGATACAACATTTTTTGAAACACCCTGTACTTTGATTTTTAAACACCCTGTATATAAAAGTATGAGGAGAATGTTTTTCAAAAAAGAGTAGGCTCCGCTCGAGAAAAGAATAAGAAAAGTTTCTTCCAAACTTCCAAAAAGTCATCTGGTTAGTAAATATAAAATTTTTCTCCAAAGACTACGTAGGTAAGGTAGAAATGGTAAAAAAAATAAATTAAGACATTTGCTTGATAAATATACAAATTTTCATTAAAATACTAGTAAATAAAGACAAAGCTAAAAGTGAAAAGAAATGAAACTGCCCTTAATTCTATAGAACATCTAGTATATGGATTTTTAAAAAAGCGACTTTTCTTCAAAAGATTTATAGAAATAATTAACAAAATGAATAAGGGAAAATCTGCTACACCTGTGTCAGTTTTATGGAACATCCTGTACAAAAATTGCAAGAAACACCTGGTTAGTAGGGTATAAGGTTTTTCATAAAAATATTACAGACTTCAGTACAAAATATAGAAGGAAAAAATATTAAGGAAAGTTTCGTTTTATTGGTAATAAATACTCAGTATAAAAATTCAAAAAGACTGGTTAATAAGTATACAATTTTTCATTAAAAGACTTTAGTAAGTAAATAAAGACAAAGTTAAAAGTGAAAAGGAAAGAAATTGCCCGTTTCAGATGTGGATTAATTTTATGGAACACCCAATACATATATGGATTTTCTAAAAAGCGGCTGGTCAGTAAATATACAACTTCAAAAGATTTCATGAAAAAATTAACAAAATGAATCAGAGAAAATCTTGTCCATTTGTGTCAGTTTTATGAAACATCCTGTACATAAATTGCAAAAAACATTTGACACCGTGTGTAGAAATATCTATTTGAAAATTTAGGTAGGTAGTGAAATGAAAAAAAAATCCTAGTCCGCCTGTGTCATTTTTATGAAACACTCAGTATATAAATTTGCAAAATGACTCTGAGTTCTACAATATAAGATTTTTTATAAAAATATTGCGACAATAAATTTCTGAAATATACAGAAGTCTCTAGACCGATAATTTTGACTTGGATCAGTTATGTAGAACATGCAGTAAATGGATTTTCAAAAAAACCCTTTGGTTAGTAACTATATAACTTTTCATGAAAAGATTTCAATAAAAAATTTGGAAAAGTGAAAAGATAAGTAAAATCAAAGTTCACCTGTTTCATTTTTATGAAACATTCGGTACAAACCTTTCTAGAAAGCATATATGATTACTACGATATCAGATTTTTCATAAAAATATTGCAATCAATAAACTAAAATATATAGGAGCCTCTGGACCGTTCGAGTTTCAACGCACCTTTTTAGACGCCCTGTATATAGAAACCTATTTGAAATTTTATATTTTTTCGTTATAGAAAGGTTTAAAAAGATGAATCCATATATAAAATTAAATTACGGCAGTAAATAAAAAAATAAAATCTTAGATACCTCGTCTGAAATCGAACCAACGACCTTACGAATACAACGGGGCATTTTTTACCGGTGTGCTGTCGACTGCTTCGTGCACAATCCGTCTGTACTGATATTTTAACTGTCATTCGCAGCTGAAGGAATCAACAATTTTTGTAATGTTAAATTTGCATTTTTCTAACACAAAGTCGTCTCGCATAAGATCCACAATGAGATAACACAGATAAATAACGACATCCTATGCCTTGAAAGAGTCTTTAACTCCAACTTATTTCTACTGATTCTTAACTTTTGACGTTTAGGTACTATGGATCGGTTTAAAATTATGCAGTTTTAGAGGGCAAGTACTTACGTTAATTCGGGGGACAGGTATCGTAATCGTAAGCATGTCAAACGGTCGAGCTGCGAAAATGTAAATAACAACCTAACCTAATAATAAGAAATACCTGTATATGTCGTGGCGTAGCAATGTGTTAAGGTTTAAAAAAAGGCCTACTAAGGTAAAATAACGGTTCACCGCGACCCCACAGACGTCTTTCGCGTTTGGCGTGAAATTATTTTGACATAATTAATCCGACGTTTCTAACGACATTCGAATTTTCTCCGAGTGGGCGCGTCTTAAAGCTTCAATCTTACGGCTTGCGAAATGGTTGTCTGTCGCCGAGCAGACCCCAAAGAGAAGGCAAAATTATATATGAAAACGCGAGAAAAACGTTACAAAAATGCCTCCGAACGACTAAGGAGGAACGACTGAGTATCTATGCCAAGTCGCACGCCGTTTCGAGGCTAGCGGAGAAGGAATTTTATAGGGCAAAATTCACATTTTTCGGTCTTCCTAGACAGTGCATTTTAACGTATTTACGGCCGCATTTCGAATGCGCGGAAAGTTCTACATAAAAAGTTGGAAGAAGCCACCCGGTCGATAAATATGAGTATTTTCGGCACAGTTTTAAATAAAATATCGTAGAAAATAGGGGAAATAAAAAATAAAAAAGCCGTACCCGGGCGCAATTCGAGGCGATCGGCGACCGTCAGATTTCAGCGGGAGGGCGTGTCGGACTATTGCGTTTCACACAAAAATTGGGCCGCGCCCCTCGCAGAGCTTGAAGAAAACTCAAAATTCACCGCGAAGACGGCAAAAAATCGCCATCAAAATACGACGTTCGGACGAAGAAAGACCGGCGGGGGGCTTTGCCCCCCGCGAGTCGCCGCTGCGCGGCTCCCCCGGAAAGCCTTCGAGTCTGCAAATTGGCTCTTTTTCGGGGCGATCGTGCGACGCAGACGGAGCTATCAGATTTTAATATATATTGACTAAAAACGTTCGCGGAGCACTCTCTTGCGCGAATGTTTTTTAAATCATCACACCATCACCCACATAACCATCATCTACATCACCATGATCTACAGCATTATCATCTACATCACCATCATCTACATCACCATCATCTACATCACCATCATCTACATCGCCATCATTTACATCACTACCATCCACATCGCCATCATCTACATTACCATCTACATAACATAATCTTCAGCACTATCATCTACATCGCCATCATCTACATCGCTTTCATCTACATCAGTATCATCTACATCACCATAATTGCAGCACCATCATCTACAGCACCGTCATCTACATTACCATCATTTACATCGTCATCATCAACATCACCATAATCTACATCGCTATTATCTACATCACCATCATCTACATCTCCATCATCAACATCTACATCGTCATCATCTACATCACTGTCATCTATATCGCCATGATCTACATCACCATCATCTACATCGCCATCATCTACAGCGTCATCATCTATATCACCATAATTTACAGCTCCATCATCTACATCACCATAATTTACAGTACCATCATCTACATCACCATCATCTACATCTATATCGCCATCATCTACAACATCTACGTCACCATTATCTACAGCACCATCATCTACATCATCTACATCTACATGGCCATGGTCTACATAACCATCATCTACATCGCCAGCATCTACATCATCTACATCGCCATCATCTACATCACCATCACCTACATCGGCATCATCTTCATCAGCACCATATACATCACCATCATTTACATCGCCACCATCCACATCACCATAATCTACATGACCGTCATCTACCTGACCATCATTTACATCGCCATTATCTACATTACCATCATCTACTACAGCAACACCTATATCACCATCATGTACATCACCATCATCTACACCACCATCATCTACATCGCCATCATCTACATTGCCATCATCTACGCCACCATCATCTACGTCACCATCATCTACATTGTCATCATCTACGCCAGGGATGCACATACCGCGGCCCGCTGTCGATGTTTATGCGGCCCGCCAACGAATTTTAAAGGTATTCTACTCGCCGCGCTCCGGTCCAAGCATATTATTACGAGACTAGAAATCTGTCGCATCAACTAGATTACAGATTCGCGAAACACGTCGATCCCCGAACAAAGTAGATGGTTCTCGATGTTTGGTAACTCGTATAAATACGACGCATCGCCGGCTACCGGGGCAGTTAAGTTTTGACTACGGATAAGCGAACGTTATACTGTTTGAGAACTGTAATCTGTGACGAGTAAATATTTCGTCGTTCGAACTTGGCTTTTACCGACTGTAACATATAATATTAATTTTGATATGGATAAACCAGGCCCCAGTAAGAAACGTAGTCGTAAGGTTGAAGATGAAAATCGACAGTTTCATGATATTTGGACCGAAAAATACTTTTTTATTTCATCGCATAACAAAATTGTCTGTTTAATATGCAAGAGTAGTGTTTCTATTCCGAAGGAATATAATGTGAAAAGGCACTATGAAACCCAGCATCCAACTTTTACCAAATTAACTGGCGAAAATCGAACGCAAAGAATTTCCACTTTACAACGGGAACTAATAGGCCAGCAATCTATGTTTACAAAACCAATTCAAGATGCTGAAACAGCCACTGAAGTTAGCTTTGAAATATCTCGAATAATAGCGAAAACTTGTCGGCCTTTTAAAGATGGTGAGTTTGTTAAGCAATGTTTGGATATCGCCGCAAAAAAAATTTGTCCGGAAAATGTAAAGAAGTTTGAAAAAATTCAGTTAAATCGGATGACTGTTCAAAGAAGAATTACCGCATTAGCAGATAATATAGAAGAGCAATTAGCTACGAAATCGAGAAGTTTTGAGTATTTTTCTATAGCGCTCGACGAATCTACAGATATAAGTTCAACTGCTCAACTATTAATATTTTTACGAGGTGTAACGCAAAATTTTGAAGTGAGTGAAGAACTGATTGGTATGAGTTCTTTGACAAGTCAAACCAGGGGAAGTGACATGCTCAAAGCTCTTCTAGAAAAATGTTCTATAATGGATTTGGATTTAACGAAAATATCTGGAATTACAACTGACGGAGCACCTTCAATGGTTGGAAGTACATCTGGGATAGTAACTCTGTTAAAAACATATTTACAAACTAAAAACATAAATACCAAGGAATTAATGCAGTTTCATTGTATTATACATCAAGAGGCCCTCTGTTCAAAATTATTGGGATTTGAAAATGTTATGAAAGTTGTAGTACCTACCGTAAACTTTATAAAATCACGAGGTCTCAATCACCGACAATTCAAACAATTTCTCGAGGATATTGAAAGCGAATATGGTGATCTCCTGTTTTACACTGAAGTAAGGTGGCTAAGTCGTGGGTTGACACTACAGCGATTTCTTAACTTGATTGAAGAAATCCAACTATTTCTGGCGGAAAAGAAAAACGACGTCCCCGAACTCGACAACCCTGATTGGCTGTGTGACTTAGCGTTTCTTGTAGACATCACAAATCACTTGAATGTCTTAAATACGCGACTCCAAGGCAAAGATCAATTGATTTCGCAGCTATACTCTCATGTTTCGTCCTTTCAATGCAAATTGAGTCTTTTCAGGACACAAATCAATTCAGCCAATTACGGCCATTTTCCGAACTACAAAAAAATTATGGAGAAGTTCAATAAAACTGACGTCAATTTCGCTCATGTTGAAAAAATTGATATTTTGATACAAGCTTTTGAAAATCGTTTTGTAGACTTCAAAAAAGTTAAACTTCTATTGGACATTTTCAGCATTCCTTTCAACATTTCACCCGAAAATGCGCCGGAATTAATGTAGCTGGAATTAATAGACATGCAAAATGATGATAATTTAAGAAACTATTTACAAGTTTATTAAACAATAACTTATATACAAGATCGGTGCTAGAGAAACAAAACTAAAAAGTTGCGATTTTTGGTTTTTACAATTTTATTTATCACCTTAGAAAAGAAATAAATATTTACGAACGGAATCAAAAATAAAATATTTATTACTCTACATTAGTAGACGGTTTTTAAGTAACAAAGAAAAAGGTGATTTTAAACGGTCTGATAAAAAGATAGTAAATTATTTGTAGACGTTTTTACTGGTCCCCGCTGATTCTGAAAATAAATCAAAATTTATTCGGAATTATTTCGGAGTTATTTTAAACAGGTCGGCGNTAGTAGACGGTTTTTAAGTAACAAAGAAAAAGGTGATTTTAAACGGTCTGATAAAAAGATAGTAAATTATTTGTAGACGTTTTTACTGGTCCCCGCTGATTCTGAAAATAAATCAAAGTTTATTCGGAATTATTTCGGAGTTATTTTAAACAGGTCGGCGGTTAAATATCGGTATTACGGCCTAGCAAGCAATGCAAAATTAGTAAGCGGTAGCGGTAAGCGGTAGCAATAACCAGCGAAGAAAGCCCAGGCGGTGCAAGGCGGAAAAATAGGATGGTGAAACGGGATCCGAAGTATCTCGCCTTACAATTCGTACTGGCCTCTAAGTTTTATACGTCCTGGTGACCGATGTTGTCGGACTCTCAGTATACAACGCTTCTCGGTCTGATGGGCATACACGCCGACCTGGGAGAAACGTACGTATACTATATGGAACGACCCGGAGATTGGGTGTACACGCCGAACCTATAGGTCTTAGTTCACATATCCCCTATTACTCAGCGTACATCAGGGTGCGGGACACCAAGCAACGCTGTAGTAAACACGCAGGCTTCGTCAAGATTGGGTATATACTCCGAATCCAACGATTGCTCTGTCGTGCGGGTTGAGACGGACGGCGGAATTTGTGTGCGGGTTACCAAGAATATTCTTCTCGCGCCCACAGTAATTCCACACTTAAAGCGTACAAATATTTTCGGACTTGTACCCGGTTGGATCGGATAATAATAAAGGAAAATAATTCTTACTTGGTTCACTGGTTATTCCGGGCTGGCTTCGGTGGAGAGTACTTGCTGGCGGTGGACGTCTGATCGGTATTGAGTTCTGGATATGAACTGCCGGTTTCGGGGAATGTCGAGGGCTTTTGTTGCCCAAATCCCCACCGGATGGACACAAGTCGTGGTGGGACCTCCACTTGCCAGAGTGGGGTAACGGCCGGTCGGACCCGCGAGCGGATATTTGATATATATATATATAAATCAATAATTTTCGCCGCCGGGGTAAAATAATCCGAAATAAAAAGAAATATTTTTAAATTCAGACATAATAAAATCAAAAATAAAACATGTTCGTTACAATTCAAAGATTTCAGTACGTAGGTAAGGCAGAAATGGGAAAAAAATAAGTTTCACTTTCTCATAATTTTGAAGTGTATAATTTTTTGGAATATCCAGTATAAACTTCCAAAAAGGTATGTGGTTAGTAATTATACAATTTTTCATTAAATGCCTTTAGTAAGTAAAAATAGAGTTAAAAGAGAAAGGAAAATTTTGCCTGTTAATCAGACCTGGCTCAATTTTATAGAACATTCAGTATACGGATTTTTCAAAAAGCGAATGGTCAGTTTTCTTCAAAACGTTTCAGTGGAGAAAGAAAAAAGTAAAAAGAATAGAGAGCTTAGTCCACCTGTGGTCAGCTTTATGAAATATCCAGTACAAAATATCTGGTTAATAAGATATGATTTGTCATAAAAATATTGCCATCAATAAATTTCTAAAATATACAGAAGCCTCTGGACCGATAAATCTGACCTGGGTCAATTTATGTAGAACATCCAGTATATGGATTTTCAAAGAAAACGTCTGGTTAGTAACTATATAAATTTTCATCAAGAGATTTCAATAAATAATGTAGGAAAGTGAGTAGTGAAATGAGAAAAAATCCTAGTCCGCCTGTTTCATTTTTATATGAAACACTCAGTATATAAATTTTTAAAATGCTTCTGCGTTCTACAATATAAGATTTTTCATAAAAATATCGCCATCAATAAATTTCTGAAATATACAGAAGCTTCTGGACCGATAATTCTGACCTGGGTCATTTTATGTAGAACATCCAGTATATGGATTTTCAAAGAAAGCGTCTGGTTAGTAACTATATAAATTTTCATCAAGGGATTTCAATAAATATTGTAGGATAGTAGGTAGTGAAATGAGAAAAAAATCATTGTCCGCCTGTTTCATTTTTATGAAACACATAAATTTGCAAAATGCTTCTACAGTTGTACAATATAAGATCTTTCATAAAAATATTGCAACCAATAAATTTCTGAAATATGCAGAATACTCTCGACTGTTCGAGCTTTAACGCAATTTTCTTAGAAACCTCGTCATCCTGTGTAGAAAAACCTATTTGAAAAGTTATATTTTCTTCCATATCGTCATTCCAGCTAGAAAAATGTAAACCTATAACTTAAACGTAAAAGAATGAGGCCTATTAAATTTTAGTTCGTGTCAGACAGCAATGAGGGCGCTAGGCTGTTCTACTATATGTTTGCTTAGCAGATCTAATATCTAGTACTATATCTATGGTCTATAGTTGGTTTGTCACGATTCGATGTAAGCATTACAGTCTACCCGGCTAACCTCAAATCTTTTATATCATGATAAAAGATATGTGACTAACTTCTTGTGGCTCTCAGTTGTCACTGTTGTCTTGTCAGTAATTTTAATTTATATTTGGCAACAAAATTGACCTATTTTGGAGTGTTTGATTTATAAAATAATATGGAAATTTGTAGTTGATGTGTAATTATTATATTAGTAAAAACTGATGGAATCAAAGCTGAAAGGTATGTATACAAATAAACAAATGTTGTCTTAGAATACAATTACAGAAAAATGTTTCTTTTAGATGCTGTTCTTTAAACAATGCTGGATTCTTTAAACAATGCTGGAAATTGGACATTCAGGGGGTCTTGCTGAATAAGTAAAACATTAAATGTGATGTTAAACAGAAGAATATTTTTTTTGTAAATAAAAATACTGGGATTCTTGAGTGTTGTGAGAAATAAGAAATCCCCCAAATATAATGTATTGTAAATCCATCATAAATGGTAATGGGTTAAAATTTCAATGTTATGAAGTTAAATGGAAGATATAAAAAAATGTTTCAATGCAGTTGACATGTGATAGCAGAAAATAAGGTTTTGTATTTAAAATTAATGTTATTAGTACAGAAATGCTAGTACAGTAGATACCTAATGCAGTATTTATTCAGATGTATGTATTATTGGTAATATTAAATATAATAAAAAAGAATGTGTTTTATTTGTAATGATTGATTGTGAA
>NW_019417252.1:101565-111170 GCF_000390285.2 Anoplophora glabripennis
ACACCACACAACGACTTTTAGACTGTGGAGGTTTTTGGTAAACAGTTCGTGAGGATTTTCTGCTCCCCAGTACCTAAAGTTTTGCTTGTTAACAACACCGTCCAAATGAAAATTTGCTTCGTCGCTCATTAGCAAATTATGTATTCCTCCATGGTGCTGATTTAAAAATTCTTGACAAAATGTCAACCTCGCTTCTTTATCTGTATCACTGAGGTGATGCGCCATTTGGTATTTATAGGGGTGAAATTTTAAATCTTTATGCAGAATTCTGTGGAGACTTCCCTTGGATATTCCTAGGGCAAGTGATTGCCGATTAGCAGATCTCTTAGGGCTTCTTGTGAAGGCAGCTCTCACTCGTTCAATATTTGCAGGCGTACGCACCGTTCTTCGACGTCCAGGTTTTTTAATGTTTTGCACAGAGCCATTTTCACGCCAATGACGAACCCATGCCGAAATTGTAACGCGTGTTGGTGCATCGCCCCTATTATTATTTCCAAACTGCCGTCGAAATGCACGCCGAACTTCTTCCACTGAACCAGTTCTAATGTAGACTTCCACGGAAAACACACGCTCTTGAATTGAATAATTCATAACGCAATGAAAATTGTTAAAAAATGAAAATTAAATTAAGTTGTGACATTTGTGACTAAAACAATGAAGTGTTTACTTTTGTCGTTGCTTAGAGACAGGCGCCTACTTGTTAAAATGTGATCCTAATGGTGTAGCATCATTTGGTAATATTGGTTTGATTTGCTTCGTCGAGTAATGCGAAATTTTAAACTTAGAATTCAAAATTGCATTGAAGTCGAAGGAGGGCATTTGGAAGATATGATCTTTAAAAATTGAATTATTATTTATTTCAGTCATAAATACCATAAAATTAGCTACATGTCAGTCCATTAAAAAGTTAATTTACTTTGATCAGAAAGTTTTTATTCGACTTTTAAACTGCATAGTCTAATATGGGGAACCCTGTACATATGTAAAAATGAACATACATTTGTATATTTTATATAATATGCTGGGAGTGTAACTACATATAATGTCACATTATATATGTAACGTATAGTGGAAGATCAACAAAGATGTTTTATTTAAATCGATCAAAATTTTTGGAAGAATTTTCCAAAGCAGGTATTTTCTCGATTTGTTTTAATAACTTTTTAACTTGTTTTACGTATGTACCTAACTGAACAATTTTTGTTATAAAATGAAATTAATGTAATGTAGTTTGAAATAACTTTATGTGCCATAGTTTTCTTAGAATTAGTGTAGTTACTACATGGAAGGCGAGAATGGTTAAATAATAATCACATATCCCTGCTGTGAAAAATAAACAACTTGAACAAAAAAAGACTAAGTTTTTGAGATAGGTCCCATATCAATGAAGTCTTTGACCTCAGGGAACATTTCACAATTTTTTAACCTGCACACGCGAAAATCACTTGTTCTTTAATCACTTTAACTGGTGGCTCCCTGGGGGACCAAAATTTATTGAGGAATTTTCCAAAGCAGACATTTTCTCAATTTGTTTTAATAACCTTTTAACTTGTTTTACGTTATGTACCCAAGTGAACAAAGTGAAAAAATTAAATTAATGTAATGTAGTTTGAAATAACTTTATTTGCCATAGTTTTCTTAGAATTAGTGCAGTTGAAGCTACTATATGGAAGGCGAGAATGGTTAAATAATAATCACATATCCCTGTTGTGAAAAATAAACAACTTGAACAAAAAAAGACTAAGTTTTTGAGACAGGTCCCGTATCAATGAAATCTTTAACCTCAAGGAACATTTCACAATTTTATAACCTGCACTCGCGAAAATCACTTGTCCTTTAATCACTTTAACTGGTGGCTTCCTGGGTTCCTCGGTAGAAGTGTAGGTAATGTAGTGGTGGATTCTTGTAAAACACAAAACTTCCACACTGCATAGTTGTAACTGGAAAGGTAAAATTTATGTTAGATTCTACCAATGGCAGGGTAAAAAAAAAATATATACTATACCTGCAGAAAGGGTTTTTGCAAGTCATCTCGGAGCAGATACTTATTTATATTCTGAGCAAATTTGGAAGTGGTTTTTCTCAATACACAGGTTTATTTTACTCGACAGATGACAGGACTTGACAGATGGGGGTCGATTCGACAATCGTCAGTGATCGAAAACGTAGAGATAAATGTTCAAGGTTAGGTTTGTTTGTTTAGACATATCGCAGATTTGTAGTTCAGGGGTTATTATTTTTTTAAAGGAATGGGTAAAGGCTCTGTTAAAACTTGTAGTGTTTTTACCGGTCCATAAGTTGGAAGAATGTATTTAACCGACAATCCAGGTCACAAAGCAAACGTGGGGCCACGTACCTCATGGGAACGCCTGTTAAACGTAATTTTCCTTTTGTGGAAAAAAACCTGCGACAGGTTCAGCGACACATCGGAAACAATAGAAATCGTCCCACTTTAGTTTCTTTTACACAAATCGCCGCACGAAAGTTGAAAATTTTCAATTTTCCTAGGACGAACGGAATGGCGGCCATCTTGTGACATTAAACTGACAGTCTGACAGCGGTTCAGAGACTTGTGAACTTTTAATTTTAAGGGTTCAATAGGATCACTTAGAACCTGTTGGAACTGTTGTGGGGGGCGAATATAATTTTTTTCGGAAAGCTCGAGGTATGGGAATGTCGTCCATACATAATTGGACAGGGGAGCTGCACGAATTTCTCGTAAAAGCCGGGAAAAGTAGGTTCTCACCGTCCCCGCTGCGAAGATACGCCCATGGCTGAACGCACAAATTTTATATCGCTAATGCCGGTCTTAAATTTTGTTACGTTCGACCTAAAAAAGTTGATGGAGATATAGAAGAGAGAGATCGTCGCAACGCGTCGCCGGAAAGGCGTCGCGGGGGGCCAACCGGGACTTCCTCAGTCCTCGGATGCGGTCCGTACGTCGAGAGAAAGGCCAGGGCTTCGTTCTCACGCAGAAAGCGGTGGGCGATAGAGCGAGGGAAAAAATTACGCTGTCGCGAAAACGGGCTTTATAAAATAATCGGGCTCTCGAGAGAGAGACGCGAGATGTGGACCCGTTTTGAAGAGCTAATTTCGGCGTTAAAAAGTAAAAAATACGCCTCAAAAATACGCCCGTGACCCTCAGAAAGGACGAAACTTTCGCGTAAAAGCGGAAGCAAGTCCCGATCCCTCCCGGAAAAAAAGCCCTCGGTCGGAGAAATCGACCCCGAAACCCTTCCGATGAAAGGCGTTCCCCAGTATTTCCGTCTAACTTCCCCGCTAAAAGCCGCGGTCGGTCGCGCAGACGACCTGGAACAGGGAAATTCGCGTGGAAAACGCGGAAAAGCCCGCACCGGAACACCCCTAAACAACGGAGCCAGGACCGCGGGTAGCTTCGCGACCCGATGTTCGCCGCTGCGTGGCTCGCCGAGGGAGCCTTTGCCAATGGAACGTGGCCCTTTTTCGGGGGCGGGCGTGCGAGCGAGAGTAACTTACGCGCTTTAATATGTATGACTAGAAACGTAGGCAAGTCGGCTTCGCCGACTAGACGTTTCTCTCGGGCCTTCGGCCCTCGGGCGGCGCTGCGCGCCTCATGAGCTCCGCTTTGCGGAGCTCTCTCTAGCGCGAATGTTTTTTAAATCATCACACCATCATCCTCATTACCATCATCTACATCACAATCATCTACATCACCAACATCTACATCACCATCATCTACATCACCATCATCTACATCACCATCATCTACATCACCATCATCTACATCACCATCAACTACATCACCATCATCTACATCACCATCATCTACATCACTACCATCCACATCGCCATCAACTACATCACCATCATCTACATCACCATCATCTACATCACCATCAACTACATCACCATCATCTACATCACCATCATCTACATCACTACCATCCACATCGCCATCAACTACATTACCATCTACATAACATAATCTTCAGCACTATCACCTACATCGCCATCATCTATATCGCTATCATCTACATCGCTATCATCTACATCACCATAATTGCAGCACCATTATCTACATCACCATCATCTACATCTATATCGCCATCTACAGCACTGTCATCTACATTACCATCATTTACATCGTCATCATCAACATCACCATAATCTACATCGCTATTATCTTTATCACCGTCATCTACATCTCCATCATCAACATCTACATCATCATCTACATCACTGTCATCTATATCGCCATGATGTACATCACCATCATCTACATCGCCATCATCTACAGCGTAATCATCTACATCACCATAATTTACAGCACCATTATCTACATCACCATCATCTACATCTATATCGCCATCACTTACATCATCTACGTCACCATCATCCACAGCACCATCATCTACATCATCTACATCATCTACATCTACATGGCCATGGTCTACATAACCATCATCTACATCGCCAGCATCTACATCATCTACTTCGCCATCATCTACATCACCAAATACATCGGCATCATCTTCATCACCACCATATACATCACCATCATTTACATCGCAAACCATCCACATCACCATAATCTACATCACCGTCATCTACCTGACCATCAATTACATCGCCATTATCTACATTACCATCATCTACTAAAGCAACATCTATATCACCATCATGTACATCACCATCATCTACACCACCATCATCTACACCGCCATCATCTACATTGCCATCAACTACGCCACCATCATCTACGTCACCATCATCTACATTGTCATCATCTACGCCACCATCATCTACGTGACCATCATCTACATCGCCATCATTTACATTACCATTATTTCTACATAACATAATCTTCAGCACTATCATCTACATCGCCATCATCTACATCGCTTTCATCTACATCAGTATCATCTACATCACCATAATTGCAGCACCATCATCTACAGCACCGTCATCTACATTACCATCATTTACATCGTCATCATCAACATCACCATAATCAACATCGCTATTATCTACATCACCATCATCTACATCTCCAGCATCAACATCTACATCGTCATCATCTACATCACTGTCATCTATATCGCCATCCATGATGTACATCACCATCATCTACATCGCCATCATCTACACCACCATCATCTACATCGCCATCATCTACAGCGTCATCATCTACATCACCATAATTTACAGCACACCATCATCATCTACATCTATATCGCCATCATCTACATCATCTACGTCACCAACATCTACATCATCTACATCTACATGGCCATGACCATCATTTACATCGCCACCATCCACATCACCATAATCTACATCACCGTCATCTACCTGACCATCAATTACATCGCCATTATCTACATTAACATCATCTACTACAGCAACATCTATATCTCCATCATGTACGTCACCATCATCTACACCACCATCATCTACCACGACATCATCTACATTGCCATCATCTACGCCACCATCATCTACGTCACCATCATCTACATTGTCATCATCTACGCCACCATCATCTACGTCACCATCATCTACATCGCCATCATTTACATTACCATTATTTACATCATCTACACCACCATCTACATTATTATTGCCATTCAAATGTGGGTCGATTTTGTGTAGCAAGTTTTAAAATGGCATCTGGTTTGTAAATAAAAGCTTTTCATGAATAGGCTTCACTAAATAAAGTAGAAGAAATTAATATGATAAGGAATTATCCACGGGGTCTGTCTTGGATCAATTTTATAGAACATGCAGTATATTGTAAAGCTTCAAAAAACATATTATAAAATAGTTACCTCAAAAAATAAAGTAGAATGAAATAAAAAGAATATGAATACGTTTGAACACTTGCATCTCTGACCTGGATCAATTTTGTTGGAACATTCGGTATAAAAATTAGCAAAAAAGCATCGTGTTGGTAAATGCAAAATTTTTCATCAATGAACTTTACTAAAGAAAGTAGAAAAAGGTAAAAAGGGTAAAATATCTGGTCTGCCGCCTTTTTGTTTTGGTTTCAATTCTGATGTAGATCATTTTGTACATCCAGTATGACCTTCCAAAAGGGTATCTAGTTAGTAAATATAAAATTTTTCATCCAAAGACTTCAGTACGTAGGTAAGTCAGAATGGGGGAAAATAAGTTAAGTTTCACTCTCCTAATTCTGAAGTATCTTGTTATAAATAGACAATGTTTCATTCAAAGATTTCAGTACGTAAGTAAGGCAGAAATGGGAAAAAAAATAAGTTTCACTTGCTCATAATTTTGAAGTGGATCATTTTTTGGAACATCCAGTATAAACTTCCAAAAAGGTTTCTGGTTGGTAATTATACAATTTTTCATCAAAGCCTTTAGTAAGTAAAAATAGAGTTAAAAGAGAAAGGAAAATTTTGCCTGTTAATCAGACCTGGCTCAATTTTATAGAACATTCAGTATATGGATTTTTCAAACAGCGAATGGTCAGTTTTCTTCAAAACGTTTCAGTGGAGAAAGTAAAAAAGTAAAAAGAATAGAAAGCCTAGTCCATCTGTGTCAGCTTTATGAAACATCCAGTACAAAACATCTGGTTAATAAGATATGATTTGTCATAAAAATATTGCCATCAATAAATTTCTAAAATATACAGAAGCCTCTGGCCCGATAATTCTGACCTGGGTCAATTTATGTAGAACATCCAGTAGGTATATGGATTTTCAAAGAAAACGTCTGATTAGTAACTATATAAATTTTCATCAAGAAATTTCTATAAATAATGTAGGAAAGTGGGTAGTGAAATGAGAAAAAATCCTAGTCCGCCTGGTTAATTTTTATATGAAACACTCAATATATAAATTTGCAAAATGCTTCTGAGTTCTACAATATAAGATTTTTCATAAAAATATCGCCATCAATAAATTTCTGAAATATACAGAAGCCTCTGGACCGATAATTCTGACCTGGGTCATTTTATGTAGAACATCCAGTATATGGATTTTCAAAGAAAGCGTCTGGTTAGTAACTATATAAATTTTCATCAAGAGATTTCAATAAATATTGTAGGAAAGTAGGTAGTGAAATGAGAAAAAAAACCTTGTCCGCCTGTTTCATTTTTAGTTCATGCCAGACAGCAATGAGGGCGCTAGGTTGTTCTACTATATGTTTGCTTAGCAGATCTAATATCTAGTACTATATCTATGGTCTATAGTTGGTTTGTCACGATTCGATGTGGGCATTACAGTCTACCCGGCTAATGGTTGGTTTATAAAAAAGTATTAGTCCTAACTTAGTCTTAGTCTTAGTATTAACCTTTACACTAATCTTAGTATTAGTCCTAAGAATAGGTACACGTTTATAAAAACAATGTGTGGTCCTAATTTTATTAAGATTAACCAATGAGCGATTCGACTACGCGCATGGCTAGTAATATCACAGCATAATACTTGTTTATTATTCTGTGGTAATGTTATTTTATTTGTTTTGTTGGTGAGTGAAAAGAAAAATATAACCTATTACTATGGTAATGGCGTATTGGCGACCACCATAAACAAAGACAGGAGGCCACTATGCTACGAAATGCAATACTTGTGCATGCGCACTTCTCAGATCTTAGTCTTATCCTAGAAAAATTAAAAGATGAGAGCTTTCAAGGTCATGTCTTAAGACCTCCTTACGACTAGGGATTTTTATAAACCGGTACATTACATTCTGTACATTTAACTTTTTAGGACTAAGATTAAGGTTAAGTTACGGCTAAGTTAGGACTAATACTTTTTTATAAACCAACCATAACCTCAAATCTTTTATATCATGATAAAAAATATTTTGTGGCTCAGTTGTCACTGTTGTCAGTAATTTTAATTTATATTTGGCAGCAAAATTGATCTATTTTGGAGTGTTTGATTTATAAAATAATATGGAAATTTGTAGTTGATGTGTAATTAAAATATTAGTAAAAACTGATGGAATCAAAGCTGAAATGTATGTATACAAATAAACAAATGTTGTCTTAGAATACAATTACAGAAAAATGTTTCTTTTAGATGCTGTTCCTTAAACAATGCTGGATTCTTTAAACAATGCTGGAAATTGAACATTCAGGGGGGTCTTGCTGAATAAGTAAAACATTAATTGTGAAGTTAAACAGAAAAATATTTTTTTTGTAAATAAAAATACTGCGGATTTTTGAGTGTTGTGAGAAATAAGAAATCCCTCAAATATAATGTATTGTAAATCCATCATAAATGGTAATGGGTTAAAATTTCAATGTTATGAAGTTAAATGGAAGAGATAAAAAAATGTTTTAATGCAGTTGACGTGATAGCAGAAAATAAGGTTTTGTATTTAAAATCAATGCATTTATTCAGATGTGTGTATTATTGGTAATATTAAATATAATAAAAAATAATGTATTTTATTTGTAATGATTGATTGTGAATTAAAATTGTATTTTTCTGTGACAACAGTGGATATTTAAAAATACATAACTATATACTTACAGTATATTTATTTAAAACTGAATGGTTAATGATTTTACTACAATATGTTTTTTCAAATCTCTTCAAATATTTTTATCGTTTATACTACTATTTTTCAAATAATTAAATAACTTTTATTGAAACTACATATCTTCCAAAATTTGTCAGCTAAAAAATTGTATTTATTATACATATGTAAAAATGAACATAAATTTGTATATTTTATACAGGGTGTCTCATAATTAGCTGCCAACCCTGAACAGGCCGATTCTATGATCAAAACTAAGTAAAAAAATTCATATGAGCATGGGTCCGGAAACGCTTCCTAAGGGCACAGGGACCCATTGAAGAGGGAGGAATGGAAATCATTTTTTTGCAAATTCTCTCAATCGCNTTTCAATAAATAATGTAGGAAAGTAGGTAGTGAAATGAGAAAAAAAACCTTGTCCGCCTGTTTCATTTTTAGTTCATGCCAGACAGCAATGAGGGCGCTAGGTTGTTCTACTATATGTTTGCTTAGCAGATCTAATATCTAGTACTATATCTATGGTCTATAGTTGGTTTGTCACGATTCGATGTGGGCATTACAGTCTACCCGGCTAATGGTTGGTTTATAAAAAAGTATTAGTCCTAACTTAGTCTTAGTCTTAGTATTAACCTTTACACTAATCTTAGTATTAGTCCTAAGAATAGGTACACGTTTATAAAAACAATGTGTGGTCCTAATTTTATTAAGATTAACCAATGAGCGATTCGACTACGCGCATGGCTAGTAATATCACAGCATAATACTTGTTTATTATTCTGTGGTAATGTTATTTTATTTGTTTTGTTGGTGAGTGAAAAGAAAAATATAACCTATTACTATGGTAATGGCGTATTGGCGACCACCATAGACAAAGACAGGAGGTCACTATGCTACGAAATGCAATACTTGTGCATGCGCACTTCTCAGATCTTAGTCTTAATCCTAGAAAAATTAAAAGATGCGAACTTTCAAGGTCATGTCTTAAGACCTCCTTACGACTAGGGATTTTTATAAACCGATACATTACATTCTGTACATTTAACTTATTAGGACTAAGATTAAGGTTAATACTAAGACTAAGTTAGGACTAATACTTTTTTATAAACCAACCATAA
>NW_019417252.1:112498-115862 GCF_000390285.2 Anoplophora glabripennis
AATTTTTTTTTCAATCTGCTCTAAAAAAATGTAACTTTTCTTTCCAGAGAAATAGACATATTTTTTAATTTTTAATAAGAAAGTTATAACAAAATCAAATTTTTAATCGTTAATTTTAATGATTTAACAAAACTGAAACAATGTTTTTTCTATACTATTCGATTGATTATTTAAAATAATGAAAAGTTGCCTTCGAATTTTTTTATTACGTTGGTTTCTTAGACAGCTACAAATTTATTTACCTTTTTATCTTCTGAATTTTATTTAACTCCTACGACACTGCAAAGACAAAGACAAAAAAATCACGTTCGCTTTGTCGCACCATGGTACCGAAGTCGTGGACATAATATGCCTATGACAAAGATAGATTATTTCGTTCGCTATTGTCAATGCGCGTGCGTTAGTAAACGTGTGTTTCTTTGAATTATTCTAATTGTAAGCTCAATATCCATTGTTAATTTCAAAAAGGTAAATATTAATGAGGACTAATATTTTTGTTGATTAAATTTTGTAAAAGCTCGATATTTTTACGCATTCTTGTGTACGTAAAACGTGGAAATTTATTTATTAATACTTGTAGACTTGTAGTTTGAATTGTATTAATAATAACATAGTGATAACAATAACATAAATATATATCATATAATTTTTTGTCCAAAACATTAAGAAAACATGGAATTTTCTTATAAGGAAACTATCCCAACCCGAACACTCCGATTTTCAAGATTTTTATACATGTTGTAGAACATAAAAGATTAAGAGACACGTATTTTTTTATCGGCGAAAAAACATTTTTACGGGGTGAAATACACCCTCAAAGTTCGACGCCAAAACAGTTTTTTCTAAATATCTGGGGTTCTAATCAATATTTTGAAATTAAACAAAATGGAAATTACTTATTATAAAAACCAATATTTCGGAAGTGATTCCGTGTTTGAGGGTTGCTATCCTTATTTTTTATTTCAGAAAAACTATATTTTTTTATAAAAAATTCATATTTACTCAAAAAGAGTTAAAAATATGATTTGTCTAAACAAATTGACAAAATTAAATTGACCTGTTTCGGGTTTTTCGTTAAAACTTCTTGTTTAAGATGTGAACAACTCCTTAATGAGAAAAATGCCTATTCGATTAAAATTAACATTGTAAAATTAAAAAAAAATGCTTTTTCTCTAACCATACGAATATTTTTTTCTTTTAAGCCTAAAACGGATTTAAACGGATGCAAACCACCCCTCGTGTTCGCCCCCAAAAATAATATTTCCATGATAACTCGGGTTCTAATAAATATTTTGGAATGAAACAAAATGGAAATTACTTCTTATAAAAAAACATTGTTTCACAAGTGATTCCGTGTTTGGGGGTTGCAACCCTTATTTTTTATTTCGTAAAAAATGTTTTTTGCAAACTTTTTAATAAAAAATTTATATTTGCACAAAAAAATTAAAAAATATCATTTATGTTAACAAATTGACAAAATTAAGTTGACCTGTTTTTTATCGGCGGAAAAACATATTTACGGGGTGAAATACAGCCTAAAGATGCCCCCAAAACAGTTTTTTCTAAATATCTGGGGTTCTAATTAATATTTTGAAATGAAACAAAATGGAAATTACTTATTATAAAAAACAAATATTTCGGAAGTGATTCCGTGTTTGGGGGTTGTTGCTATCCTTATTTTTTATTTCAGAAAAACTATATTTTTTTATAAAAAAATCATATTTACTCAAAGAGAGTTAAATATGATTTATTTAAACAAATTGACAATTAAATTGACCTGTTTCGGCGTTTTCGTTAAAATTTCTGTTTAGGGGGTGAACAACCCCTTAACGAGAAAAATGCCTGTACGATTAGAAATAACATTGTAAAATAAAAAAATCATTTTCTCTAACCATACGAATAATTTTTTCTTTTAGGCTAAAACGGATTTAAACGGATGCAGACTACCCCTCGTGTTCACCCCCAAAAATAATATTTCCGTGATAACTCGGGTTCTAATCAATATTTTGGAATGAAACAAAATGACAATTACTTCTTATAAAAAAAAACATTTATGGGCNAGTTTTTACTTTTTCTCTAATACGAATAATTTTTTCTTTCAGCCTAAAACGAATTTAAACGGATGCAAACTATACCCCTGACGTTCACCCTCCAAAAAAAGTTGATTTCTAAATATTTCGGGTTCTAATCAATAATTTGGAATGAAAGAAAATGGAAATTACTTCTTATAGAAAAAAAACATTACTTTCACAAGTGATTCCGTGTTTGGGGGTTGCAACCCTTATTTTTGATTTCCGAAAAAATGTTTTTTTTGCACTTTTTTTATAAAAAACTCCAAAAAAAATTGATAGGGCCAATAAAGGACAAAATATATAAAAATGTGTTTTCGGGTATGAACATTAAAGATGGTCCTCACCCTTCAAAATAGTTTTTCCGCAGAAAGAAACAAGTCCCCAATATTTATTTTTCTACTGTCTGTTGGTGTGTATCAAAGTTTCACCATTAAAGGTTTAAAACTCGATCCACCAATATTCTTTTTATTTTTAGATTTTTAATAAATATTTTTCTTAAATTTTAATAATCAGTATAAACAGAAAGTTTTGTATCTAAAAGTACAAAATAAAACGTCAAAGATTGCAAACTTCTTTTAAAATGAACAAAGCAAATTTTATCGATTAATAGTTGGTTTCAGTTTTTACTTGAATCAATTATTATTAATTTATTTAACTATGATAATATATTTCCCATTTTTCTCATGTATAATGGAGGTACTCACATTCTTAATTTTAGAGAATATCGGATAGTACACTTTTTAGTAGTATTCTTTTTTTATGTATTATATTATTTTAATTTCAGAATATTGATTAGAAACCCAGATATTTAGAAAAAACTGTCTTGGGGGCATACTTTGAGGCTGTATTTCACCCCGTAAATATGTTTTTCCGTCGATAAAAAAAAGGTCAACTTTGTTTTGTCAATTTGTTTACATAAATGATATTTTTAATTTTTTTGAGCAAATAAGTATAAATTTTTTATTATAGTTTGCAAAAAAAAAACATTTTTTCCGAAATCAAAAATAAGGGTAGCAACCCCCAAACACGGAATCACTTGTGAAACTAATGTTTTTTTTCTATAAGAAGTAATTTCCATTTTGTTTCATTCCAAAATATTGATTACAACCCGAAATATTTAGAAATCAACTTTTTTTGGAGGGTGAACGTCAGGGGTATAGTTTTCATCCGTTTAAATTCGTTTTAGGCTGAAAGAAAAAATTATTCGTATTTGAGAAAAAGTAAACTTTTTATTGTAAAGTGTTAATTCTAATCGTACAGACATCTTTCGCACACTATGGGGTGGGGTTGTT
>NW_019417253.1:0-23995 GCF_000390285.2 Anoplophora glabripennis
TTATTCCACTCCCGTTGAAAATGTTGATGACCTGAGGAATCGAATTATAGTCGGCTGTGAGACAATAAGAAATATACCAGGAATATTTGCGCGAATACGACAATCAATAAGACAAAGAGTTGAATCTTGTGTCACGTCTGAGGGAGGTCATTTTGTACATTTGTTGTAGCTTTGCGCCTTTTCAAAATTTTATTAGTGTTATTTTCTGTTATTGTTCTGGTTTAATGTTTAGATAGTTCTTGATAATGATTGTATTAAAGAAATAAAAAATACGCGTAAAGATGTTTTATTTTTTTGGATCAAAACGGCGCCCCATTCGAAGAAAAGGCAAGAGAGATTTTTTATCACAAATTGAACGAGGAATTCAAAAATAATAATTATAAAATGATTAATTCGTAATATCTCAGTGGCGTACCATTTTTTTCTTTAAAAAAATTGATATTATTACCCGTACGCGCGCCAATGATGAACATAAAATTCTTAATTGCGTGTCAAAAAATGCGCAATAACTACCTCTTAAAACTCACCAAATTTCATTTGCACATCTCGACCGGTTTCAGAGCAATAAATTAAAACGTCAGTTTTTAAGAAAAACTGACCCCCGTATCTCGGAAAACGAATCATTTGCGGACATACGTTTATAAGCAAACTGCCATTATTTTCTCATGTAGAATCACCCCCCTGAAATTTGTCGCACTTATTTACTAACACCCTGTATAATAACTCTGAAACTATGAAAGATACGTAAAAAATGATAGACAACAAAATTGTAGCTTTTTCTCAACAAATATTTTGCTTTTTTATTCCTATAGCATAAAAAATAACGGAGATATCGTCGCTTGAAGTATCCATTTTAGTGAAAAAACTACCTGTCTCGAGCCCCTCGATCTTTTCCCTTTAAAAAACAAAGGACTTAAAATGTTTTATATGCAAACGATCTTATAGCTCTTGAAATTATCTTTAAAATGCTTTTTTGTAGGATACTATAGTTTCAAAATTAACCGAGTTATAGTAAAAAAACCAATGATATTTTTTCGGAGCAAAATAGGCTTTCTCATTTTTGGAGCAAAATGTTAGGAAAGGGTAGTTTATAAGACTTGAAAATGGCAAAAGTAAAATATTCTTTCAGAAACAGTATAAGGGAATTTTTACTTTAAATTATTGCACAATTATAGCATTCCAAGATTTAAAACGTAAGTTTTTACCCTTAAAAAACAAAAAGCGTCAATGGGGCTTATGAACTTGAGCCTAAGATGAGCCTTATTCTAAATTTTCATTCAAATCTATGCAGTTTCAAAGAATTCGGAGGTTACAACTGATTTTCAGCTTCAATGACTGTACTACTCTGTTCTCAGTTCATCAAGAATACATATCATTCTAATTTATAGACATTTCTTTTACGTTCTTGAGTTCGAGCCTCGTAAAGACTTTCCTAGTAATTCGTTCAATTAACTAACAACTTTCATAATTTTCCGGAAACTTGAGTAAGATGAAACCAAAACTTTCTTCACTATCCATGATTTTTATACTCCCATTCTCACTTCATCAAATAGGATTAGTATTCTGATTAATCTGAAAGTTCTCCTTACGTCATTGACTTAACAGAAACATTCCTCTCGTTTCTTTCAATTCGCGACTTTTATAGTTCTCCGCGAGCTCGAACAAAATAAAGACAGAACTTCTTTACTGTCCTTGATTTTTATAGTTTCGTTCTCAGTTCATCAAGTAGGCTTAGCATCCTAATTTTCTTCCGTGTTTCCGATCTCCGCCCCTAGAAAATTCCCCATTCCGTCACCTGACACGCCCCAAATATTAAAGAGTATGCATCTCCTCCGACGATAATCAAACAACTTGATCCTCTTTCATACCTCCTAAATCCGGAATGACTGAAGTTTTAAAATGAAAGCTAAGACGTTCGGCAAACACAGTCGAGAGCTCCCGCTGGCGGCGGAAGGTGCACTGACGTGCGAAAAGGGGATAATCAGCTATCAACTTCAAAAGGACGATTTTAAGAAGCTTGTTACTCCATAGGGGATATTACAATGCGTCTGCCTTTAAATATCTTCTTAAATTTTTTTTCGTATTCTTAGAGGATCGTATCCTTTAATATTTCCTTTATAAGAAGGCATTAGGCTTAGTTCGATTATTGTAATATTTAAAATAATTAGAAACTATCTTTCCCACAAATAATATTCCTCGAAAAAATACTATACATTAGTTTTCAAGCTTAGATCAAAATGTGAAATTAAAATCCCAGAAAAATCTGACATTTTATCAACAAATAGGAAAACGTCAGATTTCTTCGTCACCACATATTAATTTGTGAATAAAACTTTTGTAATCTTATTTATTTATTTCCCAAACAAGTACTGTCTAATTACATAGAAAACAGTAATTATAACAAATTTGTAACATATGATTGAAATAAGTTTTTAAGTTTTTCAAATAAATACTATTAGACAGTCAAATGTTAGACAGAAAAAGGCAAAATACAACCATAGGGATATCAATGTCATCAGTCAATTACTAAAGAAAATAATATCTCTTAAAAATATTAAATACTTATGAAAAAAAATAACTAGTAATTCTATAAGTACATGAGTTAATTCTTAAGCTTGGATGTTTGCGGAAGGAACATTAAACTGAAATAAAGCCAATAGACCGGGAGATATTACACTGAAGTTCGACGACGTCTTTCTCGTTTATGCCTCTGAGAGTACTGAAAGGTAACCGAGAGACATAAACTAAATTTAAAAGATGGGCTGCGGGACATCTTTGTGAAAATTCAATTTTCCTTTTAAAAAAAATAATGTGTACAGCGATGTATTTCTCACTTATGCCATGTTCGTAAGTTGAAGAGAAGTATCGATTTTATCACAAATTTTTTTTGGCATAAGTGTCGCAAGGGACCTAAAAATGGAAAACTTTGTAAGAAAATGTGGAAAAACATCTTTATTTGTCTACCAATTTCTCATTAATGCCAATTAGAAATATGACATTATTATATTCGAAAAGCTCATAAAAAACATTGGCATAAGTCCTACTAAGGACTAAAGAAAATAGGGCTTTGGAAAAGCTGCGGAAAATTTTTCGTTTTGGTCAACGTTTTTCTCGTGAATAAATTAAAGCTTATTGCAAAGAAAAAAATGAAAGTATTCATTTTTTTTAAAGGGCATAAGTCCCTGGTGAGGACTATATGCTAAAAATTTTTTGAAAAGTTGTAGGAAAATTCATGAAAATTTTTACGTCTTTCTCGCTTATGCCATTTTGCATGCACGTAGGAAACTACATTATAAAGTCATATAAATGTAGGCATAAGTCCACATTGGATTTTCATGTTAAATTATTTTGAATTTTAATACGAGTCAGGTCGACAAAGTAGAAAAATAATAGAAAATTGCCACAATGTTCTCGTTTATGCCGTTTCGTACACGAGTATAAAATATTTTTAAAAGTCATTTTCAAGAGTGGCATGAATGCCATAAGGTGCCGTCGTGTATAAAAATTTTTAAAAAGTTTATTTCATCGCCTGCGCAATTTTCGAAATACTTATACTTACTTGCATTTAGCGTATTTTTAATTTTATAAAGATAAGTAATTCATGTATTTAATGAAAGTTAATAATAAACGAAAAAGGAGCAAAAACTGAGTTAACTGATATCACAAACTTGTATCGGAAGTTTAAGGTCATATAGAAAAAGGTTAATTAAAAATGTGTTTAAAACTGTTTTGGAACCGCTGAAATACATGTATTTTATCGCGGTGAGTATTTATAAAAAAATATGTAACTCTATTTACGAGTCTGTAGTAACCTGGACTGTATTCGAAAGTCAGTTTGTAATACATTGTTGTAGTGATTGCTGTGATGTTTTTCGACAGTGCATTTAATAGCCGTATTTCCAACTTTTCTTTTGAAATTTGCGCATTTATTTAGCAATCGCGGATATTATTATATGCTTATAATTTATGGCGAAGCATAAAAAAATGCCCACAAAGCTTGTCAAGTGTACCGTGCAAGATATCCTGAACGACGTGCCCCCGCACCGCGAACAATTATTACTATAGCGCAGAAATATCGCACAGCAAGTAAATATTTCGCATCCTGCTGTGTGGCGGACATTGCGAGAAGCTCAGTTATATTTATTTCATATTCAACGTGTTCAAGCACTTACTCCTGAGGATTTTCCACTACGCCGAGGTTTTTGCGAATGGTTACTTCAGTAACATGCAAAAAATCCTCAATTTACAGCTGAAATAGTTGTTACAGATGAAGCATGTTTCAGTCGAAATGGTGTACGTAATGTCCACAACACCCGTCACTAGACTATCGAAAATCCACACAAAATACGTCGCGGTGCCTTTAAGCAACAGTTTTCAGTGAAAGGACTAGATTTATGTTTCGAGGCCAAAAATTAGGATATTCTAAAAATTTCCGAATATTAAAAAATTCGCACTTGATCTACACAACAACCTGTCCATCATTATTTTGAATAACCCAAGGAGATTCATCATTCCGGAGAGACCATCCAACATGGCGATTGGACGCTATGGTTTTGGAAGTCGCCTTTACCCGGAAATCTGAGAAGCCACCTGTCAAATAAGAAGACGCCAGACATCAAATGCATCAGATGTGATCGAAAGTCAGCCCTCAAGATTTGCATATCTTTAAGGGGATGTGTGTCTGGCTAGTGCTCGTAGCATGGTCAAAATTTTATATAATTTAAATGCAATAATTCTAACTGCCAATGTCTATAACTACTATATTTATTCTTAAACATACTGTATGACGCTTAAAGTCAACAATAAATCCCAAAATTAAAAAATCTTATATTTTAGTTATTTTGTATGAGAAAAATATCACTGAGTATGTTAGTAGAAATCAAGTGTTTGGAAACACAACTATGTTGACATTCGTTAATGATTTTCCATCTATAAGAACCTATAAAACAAGTTTAATTAAAACATACTCAAAAACTTGGTGTTGCTAATATTACATGTATTTTATCGTCAGATTTGGGAATCGGAATTATTAACGAAATATTTCTTTTATCAAGAAATTTATTTTGTTTGTTAAAACCAAATTGGAAATATGTAAAAGATGGTCTTTTAAATAAATAGCGCAACCTCTTTAAGTATAAGGTAGAATGTTATCAAGACCTGATATACTTTTAGATTTATGTTTCTTTACGATCATATATATATGGTTTAGAGTAACTTATCACATCGTTCACTAATACCCAGAACTCTGAAAATATTATTCAAAGCAATTAGGAACTTCATCTATCGATAAAGTATTATTTTTATCAATATAATATCTAGCTCTCCTATTGGTGTTTAATATTTTATGATTGTAAGATGGAAATTGAATTAGCTTAGTTACTACAAATTTAGACACCTGATATTTGTAGTACAGAAAATGCGAGTATTTCCCAATTTCATGACACGTCGTGGGATTGTGACAAATATCAAGAATGTGATAGTGCCCTTACGCCCATATGTTGTCTAAATTTAGAAAATTCTATCAGATATTATCTTGTTATTTCATTCTGTCTTCATAAACGTCAGAGATAATTCGATTTCACTTTTGTTTTCATAAAATATATAAGAATACAATAGGGATTATCGTTATACCGGGGTGAATAATACAATACAATGTTCGATATAGAAATCAACAAAAAAATTTCATTCACATAAGAGGAATCATAAAAAAATACAGAAGCAGTATAAAGTTAGTTTTAAAGAAATGATGTTGGTAAGTCGTGTACAAAAAGATTATAGAATATTACAACAGGTAATAAGGTTGATATATCATTTGAAACTCTAGGTTTCCACCTATAGAATAATTAATTGTCAATTCTGTGGAAGTTCAAAATTAACTGCAACTAACCCAGGGGTCAAGGGGGGATCGCTTTCAGTGAGATATGAAACCTATGTCCTTACTGTTCACTTATTTAGGCACCATGCGATTTACCACTTGTACTAGTCTATAGACTCTAAGGAAATTAGAATTGATAAAAAATGTAGCAAAAATGTAATACATGTATTAAACATATAAGATTTTTAATCGTCGTGTTAGATTGTGTTTACAGAAAAATGGGAACTACTTTGAAAATATTCTTTAGAAACTTTTTACTTTAAAATAACGTTATGTTCCAGCAAATATTTACTGTACAAATTGAACCACGTAAGTAATAAAAATTAAGTTTTGCAAATAAAAATCATCAAAATTTGCAAAATCGAATTGTAAATATTCTTAAAAATTTCAACCAAATGACCGGCTAAAAAATGTGGTTAAAGACGAAATTATGTCAACTAATTGACAGTGACTTTATTTTACAAAATGGCTGTAACGGTGTGACGTTTATATACTGACGAAATTGTACAAAAACACACGATCGCGGTACAAAGAAAGAAAAAATATAGGCGTTAGGACGGTTGGATGAAAAAATAAATCTTATAAATCTATATTTCGGCAGATAGACTACTTACGGTATATTACAACAAACTATACTTATGAATTCTCTGTGTTTCCATAACCTACAGAAAATGCAACAACTCTGAACAAGCAAGCCCTCACAAATTATTGAAAATTAGTAACAACTGACCTGCCCGAGCAGTGCAAAATAGGTGAAGGTCCTAAAATTTCGTCTAAACGGCTATCGAACTCTTCTACAAATTTACTCTAATTCAAAAAACCACGGTGAAATTCACCAACAAAACCTGTAAATAATCACAGCCCAAAAATCTGTCTCCAACGTTATATTAACGATACACTCATGTGATTTGATTACACACAACTAGGGTTTCTGGTCGAGACTTCTCGAAGCGAGAATTCCCGGGAAATCTGGCCTTACTCGAGACGAGAAAAAAGTGTAGAGAAATCGAGAAATCGAAAAATTTAAAAATCACGCGCGTCTTAAGTTCTTGACTGGAGTTCGTTTCGTTCATGCGTTCAATTCATTTCTCGACAAATAACCGAGCGGTTAAAGTGGTTTCTCTACCAGCTCATGATTTATTTATTTTAAGTTTTTAAGGCTTTAGTTTACTTTGATGATTCTTATTTTTTTAATGTACAGGGTGATTCACTATATTTTGGCCCCCCCTTTAACTTTTTTGTTTTAAGAGTTATAAAAAAATGTGAAATACAAAAGTTGCACGATTTTTTATGAAGTTTTCGAAAATGATAGTAGAAAAACAAATGAAGTTCAAACAAAATGGCCGCGGATGTTAACTTTGTTAATTTAAATGGAACACCCTGTATATTTTTACATATTTGGATAGAACGTTCCTTGTCGAGCATAGTCATATAGGGTTTGTTGGGTCCATCTCTAATAATAGGCGAGATAATATTAAAAAACGAAATGATGTTTTTTTATTAAGAAAATAAGACATCTTGTAATTGTTAGACCTCTTTCAGGCATTTCTGCCTTTTTTCCAATTACGTAAGGATTTAGATTTAGTTGTAATATATTTTGACATATCGGACATTGATATAGTCCAAAATGCGTATAGGTATTTTAAGTAAATCTCACTAATTAGACCGTGTGAGGCCAATTACTCATGGACAATCTTATATATGGTAGGTCGTGACAGTGACAGGTAGTAATGTCATGATAACATTGTTATTGTTTGACAGTTTGTATTAGTATTTAATTAAAATGGGTTACACAGAAGTAGAAAATTGAAATATTATTAGGAATTAAAATAAACTATGGAGAATATCTTAACTACTCTATCTTAATTCCTATAATATTTAAATTTTCTACTTCTGTGTAACCCATTTTAAATAAATAATAATACAAACTGTCAAACAATAACAATGTTGTCATAATATTACCTGTCACTGTCACGGCCTACCATATAACATTGTCCATGAGTAAATAAGCCCCTCACGGACTAATTAGTGCGATTTAGTTAAAATACTTATACCCATTTTGGACTATATCAATGTTCGATATGTCAAAATATATTGCAAATAAATCTAAATCCTTACGTAATTGGGAATAAGGCAGAAATGCCCGAAAAACGTCCAACAATTACAAAATATTTTATTTTCTTAATAAAAAACGTTCTTTTCGGTTTTTAATATTATCTCGCTTATTGTTAGAGATGGACCCAACAAATCATATATGACTGTGCTCGACAGGGAAAGTTATATCCAAATGTGTAAAAATATACAGGGTGTTTCATTTAAATTAACAAAGTTAACATCCGCGGCCATTTTGTTTGAACTTTATTTGTTTTTCTACTATCATATTCGAAAATCTCATAAAAAATCGTGAAACTTTTGTATTTCACATTTTTTATAACTCTTAAAACAAAAAAGTTAAAGGGGGGTCAAAATATAGTCACCCTGTACCTAGTTATAAGTCTGTATAATCTTTAAATTAAAGCTTGTTTTTTTTAAGATTACTTCGGTTAAATTCCTTATTCACTATTTATTTAATTAAAAGATTGCATGATTAATGATTATTAATAATTATTATTAGAAGAAAACTACGATTCAAAAACATTGAAATAGACATAAGTATATTGAAAGTGTTTAATAAAAAAACAAGTTAAAGGTTTTTATGAAGAAAATCAAAGTTTAATTTAGTTTTGTTAGTAGAAGTAGAAACATAAGTAATTAATAGAAATACTGAATAAATAATAAATGTTAATGATGAAATATAATAGCATGTTTATATTTCGCATTGCAATACCAAAATTATGACTTTTTCAAGTTTTAGAAAATTCTCGAGAATTCGAGAATTCCCGGGAATTCCTAGTCGAGAATTCTCGAGACCCGAGAAAAAAAATAGGCCGAGAAATCAGAAACCCCACACACAACAAAAACAAATAAACCCAATACAACGTATCTGCTGGAAATATGGAAATTTACGTTATGGTCGTGAACTCTAATTTAATTAATCACACAAAAATAAAAACAACACGTCTTCGAGAGTTTTCTCCCGATCTCCCAGTTGTTGTTTTCATTGGTCACCGCAGCGCCACTGTTAATTTGACATTAAGATTAAGAATTTAGCATTAAAATTAGGCAACCATACCTACCCATGCTGGTACTGAGGGTTAACTAATGGTGGTCTACTAATAAGCTGTAAGTTAAGGCGATGAATGGTCAAACTCAATTACTTACATATAACAATGTGATAAAATTGTAACGAGCAATTAGATCGTTACACATCAAAATCAAGTTTGTAGCAGCTCAATATCCGTGCCACCCGAGCTTTATTACAAGAGTAGAGACTTCGACGTGGTCTCAATCAAACTATTTGACATACATTTTTACCTAATGTCAACTTTGGATCAGGAGATATGCAGCTAAAGCAGAGCATTCAATAGTAACGGAACATCAAATTTGAGAGTTCGAAAAATTAGGCCAAGAAACCGTGACGATCTTTGGACTTGGAAAAGTAGTGAACAATCACAGTATCACTCCACCGGATGCAGAGACTTCTATTTTTGAGAAAGTGGGAAACTTCGTCATAGCACCACAAATATCTGCTTATGTCAATCATTGTCAATGTTGAGGAATCATTGGGACTTTGAGGCATGTGAATGCAGAAGAGACCCCGAAAGAATATTTACCCAATATCTAGAGACAAGAATATAGAACCCACCGGGAACTGAGCTAATCAGGACATTGTTATTGTGCTGGTGGACAAAGGAAATGTGACGACTGTTCTGTACACTAAGGACTATGACGAAAAGTAGCAAGAGATTTTGAATTCATATGTCCACAAGTTGCTAATGCGAGATCCGATATGGAGAGAACACAGCGTTAGGTTATGAAAAGAGAGTCTCTAGGATCAACAAGTTATTAAGAGCTCCCGGACGAAGGCAACTCAACACATAGCAGTAATTCAAGGCATTTGGAGTAAATATTCTACACACTACAGAACTAGTACGACCTTTGTTCCCATCGCAGGAACTGGTGCTACTTCAGTTTTGTCCAATGTCGTGCCACATTTTGTGGAAAGGAGATTACTAATAATAAACCAATGATGTTTCATGGAGAACTCTGAAAGCAGCATTGAACTCAAACCATCACTAGAGCCGATATGAATGATACGTTCATTTTTTAGCCACAGGGTAAGAACAGGGATGGGCGTTTACGCGTCGACTTTAATTGTCGACGTCTACGTGTAGACTTCGCGTAGACTATGTAAACAACGTAAACTATGTAGACAATGTAGACAAAGCGGAGTTTTCAGTTTAATCTAACCTATATTATATTTGCGTTACATTTACGTATGATCTATTTTGTGCTGTACTCAATTCATCACTCAACTTTTTCTGTTTGGCTGTTTTTACATAAACATAAAATGAGCGGACGTAAAGCAAATTATAATTTTGGTCGGTTAAGATTTGAATTAATAAAATGCAGCAGAAAACTAGGGAATATATATAATACTCATATATGTATAGAGGTACATATACCAATAAATACACATAATATTTAGTTTGAGAAAATGCAATAAAAAACATTATCTTGTGCCTCTGCAAATATTTACAGAAATATGTTACCATTTATCGTTTATTGAAAAGCTCAGCTCTATATGATCTGTATTAAAATCTTAGATCTTATATATTTACATAATATGATCTAGGATTGAAACAAAAATTATTTTGAAAGGGTACCTATATTATAAATTAGTAGAAATATTTAATAAAATTTTTTTCTATTAATTTCTGTAACTCTAACACCTTTAGAAAAAATAAAATTAACGTGTTCTAACTAAACTAAAATATCTACACAAAGTGTTCTTAAAACTTAATCAGATATTCCAAATTGTTGCTGACTTTAAAAATGATAAAATTTTCATTAAAGAATATATGCGACATATCTTTATTTAGAGATTTTATAGAAAAAAAAAATTTGGTCAATCTGACCTGACCTAAAACTATCGAGGAGCATCAAGCGAGACACACTTTTTTTTTCTCGTGAATTCTCGGCAGATATTGTTTGATCTTTTGTACTCGGTTCATACATTTTTTTTATAGATGGTTGTGATAGGTAGGTACTTTTCCAAATTCCAAATTTTCAATTTTTCTTTTTTTGCAAGAATCACGAGTTACAGCCTTACGAAATTCTTTTTTTGAGGTACATACCTACCACACCTTTTTCTAGTTTTGAGAGTTTCTTAATTGTTGACATTGTCGACATTGTCTACATTGTCGACTCTTCCAAATTAAGTCTTCATCTAGATCATTGTCTACGCGTAGACAATTGCATTGTCTACGTCGACATTGTCTACCCGCCCATCCCTGGGTAAGAATAGCTTTGACAGTTTCCTAAACCATTTGAACCGCCGTTATCCAAAAATTCGATTCACTATAAAGGAAGGGAAGTGAGACAGTTGATTTTCCCGGATGTTTCGAACTCAAACCATCACCCGGCACAAAAAAGGATTATAATCAAAACATTGGTCAGAACTATAGCCAGATCGGAATAAGAGAATTTAGACATTGAATTCAAACATCTCACTGGGGTTTTACAAACAAATGGTTATAAAGATGCCCATGGAAAGAATGTGAAAAACATGAGGAAAATTAACAAGTAGTATGCCTGCTTTACGTTTATAATGTAACAGATACCCACTGCCAAGGTATTGCAACAAAAGGAGTAGGTACAAGGTTCATCAGTACAAGAAAAGTTCAAGGGAAGTTGGTAACAGACCGGTTTGACCCTCTGTTCGCTCCTGGGGTACAACACATACCATGTGCAATCGGGAAGGATTGTATAGGTATTACAAGAAACAAGGAATATGGAACCTTAAGACTCATTAACATTAAATGAGCGAAACGAAACAAAGTGATGTGTTTTTGTACTATACCTATCTTGTATTTGTCTGCTTTTTACAGTGAAATTTTTTGGTTAGGCAAAACTATTTTCATAAAAATAACCCTTGACTGATCCTTTGGCACAAGGGTATATTTCACTAATTTTAAATTTTACACAGGTGGCAAATTATCCAAAAAAATAAAGAAAAAAGTACCTAGTACCTTCATTTGAAACCAGTATTTAAAAAATTTAATTTCAATACCCGCATATCAGGAATTTCACTCAATATTTACGAACATAGAAGATCAAATTTGGTTTAAATATATCAAGTTATCTGGGGCAGGTAGATCTAAATTATCATATTAATAACAAAAAAACTGACAAGTGTGTTTTGTATATTAACCTCTTTCTATATGATCCAGACACGCTGCCACTGTTCCAAACAAATCCTCCTCATTACTTCTTCTGTCTTGCCAGCCTCAACAATGTAAATGCCTACGTTTTTGTTACGCCGGGGACAGTACATTAGACGTCATGTATCGTAAAATATTTACTGCAGGAGGAAACAGCAAACATATTTATGACATGTACTAATGTAACGACGTCCCACATAAAACTGAAGATTTCTACGTGCCATTTTTTCATCTGTCAAGTAAAATGTTTCGGAGAAGTACGAGATACGCTTTTGTCTTGAACGCGGCCGTTCATTTTGATATATGTTTATGTCCTTTAAGGCGGTTTATTCTCCACCTTGGAAATTAGGCCACGTTTCTCCGAATATTCTTGAAAAGTAAATGTCTTTACATGTTGGCGACAGTGTAACGATTGTGTCAAATATTTTTTAACTATTCGTATACAGTATACAATTTCTTTACAGTTATTAGATTGCGATGAAGACTAATGACATGAAAATTAGGTAAATATTATCCAGATATGTATGTAATGTTCAGCCCACACTGTTATCCCTATTGATCTGTGACTTTGGTTCTCTCGGAGTCGTTTATATTGTCGTATTTCCGATTCACTTCAAAATTCACCACACTTTCTAATTCGCATCGGAAATGCTGAAAAAACACTTCGCTATCGCCATCGATCGTACCCAGAGTGATGTCTCCAAAATCACTTCACTTTTCAAATTTCCGCTCCAAGCAGCTCAAAATGTTCAATGCAGCGTAATTGTCGTCGTTCCAGACCGACGACGACGCCGCCTCTTGAGACCGTCAAGACGCCGGGGCGTGGATACACTTTTCAACGATGTTTCCAATTTTCTCGTCGTTGCGCCCAAAAACCGCTCAATGTAGCTCAAACCATACCGACAAAACAGGCCGAAATTCGGAAACAAAAAATTTCCGTATTTTAAGAAATTCGGATTTAAATTAATTCTTAGCTTTTAGCACAGACCAAATAGACTGTACGCGTTCAATACAATATAACATTACCTGTGAAGTTAAGTGAGGGAGCAGCATAGTGCGGGGGCGCACCATCTTGTTGGAAGGTTATTTCATTTTCTAATAAATTGTCGTCACTTTCTAAAATCTCTGTTATCCTAGGATCAATTGTACTTTCCAATAATTCTAGATAGGTGTTTCCATCGAGATTACCTTGGATGAAAAATGGTCCAACAAGATGGTCGCCCAAAATGCCTGCCCAAACATTCAATTTTTGAGGTGTCTGAGTATGAAATTCCCTGATTAAATGCGGATTAGTATCACTCCAATAACGACAATTGTGTCTATTCACTTCGCCATTCAACATAAATGTGCATTCGTCGGAGAAACATGTATTGTAGAGAAGATTTGGATTCAGTAGAAGTTGTTCACTAAAGTATTCGCAAAATTGGTTACGGCGATCAAAGTCATCTTCATGTAACTCTTGAACCAGCGTCATCTTAAATGGATGAAACTTGTGTTTTTTCAAAATTCGATGAACACTGGAACGGGATACGCCAGAAGCTTGAGACACAGTTGTAATCGATTGCTTATTATCCATCTGTACATGACCCAAAACTGCCACTTCAACTGCTTCATTTCGAACTGGCCCAATTACTTCACGTTTCTTGTTTAAAAGCGAACCTGTTGCAACAAATTTGTCAATCAGGTGTTTAACGTACTGGTGGTTTACATTTTTTTCAGGATGATTGGCATTAAAAATTCGTGCTGTAGCTTTAGCGCAATCGTGATTTCGATAATAAATTGCAACAATTTCTACTCTTTCCGCGATAGAATAAACCATTTCGAACACACGTTAATACTTTCAATAACGGCTGAAACTAACGATTTCTTGGTCACAAGCAAAAAACACCGACTTTTTTTGTAGTACTGATTTTTTGTTATTTTGAAAAGGTCTGAATTCCTATAAACTTAAGTATCTTCTACTAATAACTATTTTAGTATCTAGTTTTATTTGCTTCAGCTTTTTTATTTCATTTCTGACTTTTTTGTAAACTGATAGACACATCAATAACAATTAGGTAATGCGGTCATGTGTAGTAGATGAAAAACTTATTAGTGGTGGGCATTTGTGTAGAAATTACTACGCGTAAGTTGGTTTGTCATCTTTTCGTTTGTAACCAATAATTCTGTCAAATCTCAACCGATTTCTAAAAACGGTACGTCACTGTATTCGCAATGAAAAGGGCTTTAAAATGATGTGCCACAAGTGGGGTAGTTGCATTTGAAATTTTTAAGTTGGGGTTGCTAGGCATTAGGGGGATGAACATATCGAGTTGGCTTGACTGTCAAAAAAGCTCCCCCCAAGAACAAAAATCGACGGGTCTCGGCGAATTTTGAAATATTATTCGGTTTTCCAATTATAGGGGGGGTCAAATTTTCGTTGGGATACCCTGTATTATTAACAGATATAAAAAGAAACATAATGATAACATTAGATTAACTAATGCAAAATGTAACGGCATTATATTTTTAATAACGCTATTAAGATTTTTAAAATTTGGATAAAAAATAAAATTCTAAAATGAATTTAAAATCTGTATTGGCGTTTAATATTGTAACTTTATTTAGTACATGTCGTTTTGTAACTCATGGGGAGTTAAATATTTTGGTTTCGTGAGTTTTACTTGTGAAATTAATTATCAAATAATTAACTCGAAAGTATGTTGGAAGAACAAGTTTTATTCACTTCACGGCAATATTATAATTAAATGTTAGGATTTGCAAAGCGTTTTTATATTCATTTAAAATGAAATTATGATCTAAGCATTACATTATCATCAAAAAATATATTATACGGGGTACATCATTCGTGATTTATTCTTATATCTACACATTTTTCGCAAAAAGTTCCGAATAACACATAATTACAGTTATTCGGAAAATTATCAAACTGGTGTTGATATAGATCATTAAATAAGTTTACATTTAAAAAATGTTTCAACACCTGATATGAAATTCGATTTTTTTTAAATTTCATTTTGTCATTTTTTAACAGTTTCATTATTTTTTCTGTTTCTTCACAAATCACAACAACATCTTTTGAAAGAAAAATTTGACCACCTCGATCTTTGATAAAAATGAGATCATTATATGAAAAATTATTGTCAGGTGATACTAAGCTCTCGAATTTTATTTGTTTTGATAAACTCCTTACTACAAAACCTGCAATGTAAATTATAATATATTTACTATATTCAAACAGATTCTAATGATATATTAAATTAAATTTGTTCCTCTTTATTATCACTTCTTATATATTTAAGGATCTGTATTTATTGCAAGTAAAATTAATTCTTTCAACGGCTGAGCTACAATTTAAAACTGTAATTTGTTGTAGTGGAATACAATTTCCTGGAAATGTCTCTTTCAACTCTAAATGAGTTAATAATTTTTTTATAGGCCTTTACAGCCTTAAGTTGCCTAGTCATCGGATTATTATTACTCCCCCTTTGCTATATCTCAAAAAAAAAGTTCGAAGTGATCTTGACTGACATTAGCAGAAATTCAATAGCCTTTTCTGTTTCCACTGGAATAATGTTATTGTGCTATCAATACAGCAACAGAAATCAATAAAGCCTATTTTTCTACCCGATTCAAGTAAATGAACGTTATCAACTATTTTTAAATTTAACAAATATTTTTTTGCGTCAACTAAGAATGAAAATATTTGATCTCTATTATCTACACTTAAAGGGGCTTTAAATCCAGTATTATGTATTTACATTCATTGAATTCAATATATTGAAAATATCATTTATTATTAAGATAAATCAATTGTCTACGCCTCGCCTTGTGGTTGGATTTTTGTTGAAATAGTTTTTTGGGGTCCCCGGCTAGTGAAACACTTGGGAAGGCGTAGAACGTTGTAATGTTGAGAACACTAATTAATATTTGACGAACTTATTAGCTTTCTTTTGTTTTATGCGAATTCTTTTTTGGGTTGAGACTTTTTGTAAAAAAGTCACAAAAACTTTCGTAGAATAAATAAAAGTCGGATTTATGGATTTAATGTGGCCCGAGATTCAGTTGTCGATTCGTTTGGTGGAGCGCGGTGTAATGTGGCTGACTAAAACAACTAAAGATTCGAAAACTCAAAAATAAATGCAACTGCCGAACTAGTGCTATAATTGCTACTACTGCTGTATGACGACCGCGAGGTGGTCTAATTAATTTTGGTCGGACGGGGGACTGAACGCCGTTCGCCGCTGCCTGCGACGTTCTGTAGGGCCCCCTGCACGGAGCGATTTGTGCTCGTTTTACATTAGAATTAATGTAAAATCCTTGGTTCGGTGACACCTCCCTCCTTTGTGCGAATCGACTTTACTGATTGTTGGGCCTGGTTTTATTGGAGACTAAGAAATGTTATGCTTACATGAAAAATGACAAATAAATGTGCACGCAGTGCGGAAAATGAATGTTTACAAAATGCTACTATATAAAAATAAATGTTGTAATGGGGTAAAATATGCAGTCTGTTTTCTGTCTCTGGGAAATGTTTGTCACTTTCACCCGCGAATACCGCTAGGGTATTTGTCACTTGGTTCGTTCGAATTCACACTCGCGACACTTCCCGCACTCGAGTCCACGGTTGACGTGGCTGCTCGGCCGCTGGGACTGCTGCTGGCGTCTGGCTCGGGAGACGGGAACTGGGCGGCCGACTCCGGGTCTGCGGCATCGTGGTTGCTCTGGGACTGGTGATGTTTTGGCTGAANTAATCACCTGTAATTTAACATTAATGTATGTTTATTATTAAAATTAAATTTTTAATAGCCATCATGAAAATAAACACCAATTGTGACAAAAAACTAATTGTAAATAGCCGGTTGACAATATGAGCCTGTATATTTACATCAGTTAATAACGTGGCACTAAAAAACATGAAGCCAACACTGGAAAAAAGTGCATGTGAGATGGAGAATGCTGCGCGAAGCCGTCGAAATGCCATAACATATTTTTATGTTATTACTTACCTAAAGAATGAAATTTCTGCACTATTGTGATCAGATCTGTTATTACAATCGTCAACGATATACTTCCCCATGATTGCACAAATAAAAACAATATCCTTAATAAAATAGCAACAGTGTTAACACAGCGAATGTCTAACAGCGACTGAGAACGCGAGGCTGGCTGGGCCGAAGTTAGGCTGACGGTTGACTTCGCTGGCTTGCCTCTACAGTTCAATCTATGGTGTCTATGGTTTTTAGCGTTCTGCGTTTCCATTGCACAATGGCCATCGCTTTTATTTCAAGGACTGGGTTTTATTTCCACATTATGACCCTTATACTCATACGAGTATAACCCACTTCCAAATCATGTGTCTCTCTTCAAGTTATCCGCATCAGAATAGACTAATTTCGTTTAAACGAATCCTGTTCCCTCATTTTTTCGTTTCTGGTATTACTATCTCGAAATTTTTTTGAAACTTATACTTCGCGTCTCAATGGTAAGTTGACATTGCAAGTAATTAAAAGTGTAGTACATTAAAAGACATAATCGCCACGAAGAGTACAATCAAATTGCTGGCTAACAAAAACCAGAATTCTCTTTATTGCGTTGATTTGCTGGCCTGCTTGAAATTATAATCGGGAACAAATTTATAACTTCAGACCTGTATAATTAATACCGAAGTAAATGAGCTGGTAATAATTGTGTAAGTGCGAGAGGTTTGATACAGTAACTGACAGCAACATGCAAAGATCGAGCAAAAAGCTTATCGGGAATAATGAGTAGGAAAATAATTAATAGGCGACGAGGCTTTGCATAAGTAGTTGCTTTGTGACATGAAATGCATTTATAATGTGTTATGCGAGCTTACTCAAAGTTTTTCTGAAGTCTAAATACAGACATCACATTTTAAAGAGCCGCGAATATAATTGTTTATTTTATTTTATACCGGACGTTTTTTTCACTGTTCCCTTGGGGGTGCTTGACTAAAATGACTTGTTTCTTAAAGTTTCTTTCTTTCTACGTTTATTTTGTGTTTTTACAGTCACAAAAAATACGAAGAAAAAATAACACAAACGTTCAATGTCGAGTTAAATGTCAACATAATAAAACATTTTTATAAAAAATATTTTTAATAAAAGAAATGGCATCTTTAAAATGAAATACAAAAAAATGCATTCATTTGAAAGCACATTTAATCAAGTACTCCGATAAGTAGGGCTGTCAGAGGGTGCCGTAATTCAATGGCGTGCCAAGCGGATCAACCGAGACATGCTTGAGCCGCTGCCTCAGTATGCTTTTCACGTTCACATCACGTTAGTATACTGTTGTCTTTGTTGTCGTATGAATGTTGCGTAACTAATTCCTATCCGTTGGTGTTTATGGTGGTGTACTGCAAACAATTTAATTTGTGGCTCTTTAATAAATAATGCGTACGCCTATGTCCCGCCGCTAAGTTCTGACAGCTTTATCGATAAGTCATAAGCGTAGGATATAGCGTTAAACAACTACCCCAAAAAGAACGCCTGCTCCTGTGTTACGATAATAGTAGTTTCTTGACAAGTCATTTTTCGGTAAATGAAAATTTCAGAAATAAAATTTGTTTTAACAGTAACTTTTAATTATTTACAGTGAAAATGTGGTATTTTTTATTGCAAGCGAATTGCAGAATCGTATGCATAGTTTCAGTAGGAGAAATTGAATTTCGTCGATTACAATGCCATCTATCAGGAATTAAAAAAAAAATTTAGACAAATCCTACGTATTTTTAGCTGTTGAATCCGATTCTGCAATAAAAAATAGGGGCACCTATTTAGGATTTCAAAGTTCTCACCTACAAGGAGGGGGTAGAGAGACTAATTTTAACAATAACGTATTTCCTCAGCGGAATGATTAAATTTTGATTATGGAAATTTTTTTTGTAGAGTGCTTATTTCTCCAGATATTTGAATGTTTCAGAATAAAAATATCAGTTCTGATGAATTGCAACGATTTTCAAAGCTGTCAGATATGTTCAAAAAGCACATAATCCAGCATATTATGAAAAGGCAAGTTTCAATATTGAAAAATACAGTTTTCTTGCATTAATCTGAATAAATAAGGGAATAGTTAAATTATTTTGTGATGGTGTTGAACTGTATAAATGCAATGTATAAATAAATCATAACTAATTAATTAATATTTGGATTATGAAATGCATACAAAATGTATTAAGTTTTTAATCACAATATTACTATTTGCTGAAAATAGACATAATTGTTGATCACTAGTATTAGACCTAAACTATAAAAGATTATTTTTTCGGTCACTCGTCGCAGTTCAATATTTTTAAATTTCTCTTACAGTCCAACTGTTCGTTGAGTGCTGCTGTTTTGTCTTTTTTATTAGGACATGAAGGAATGGTAGATTTGTTAAAATTGTTTCCTGCAATAGATTCATAAAATCAATTACACTCACATCAAACAGGAAAGTAGCGACTGATACTCAAAGGTTCTGTTTATATGATTTCTGGATTTACCTTGTACTATTAAATAACGATTTCTCCAGGCAGTTTTTATAAAACTCATAAAAATTCAAAAGTGCCCCTTAGGAATTGTCCCGAATGTCTCGAAGGCGTGTAGAGAAGGTTTAGTTTTATTAATTTCAAAGCCGCCAGTTAAAAGGGACTTAAAGTTTGCTGGTCGTGGAAATGAGATTCTGGCGAGAGAAAATAAGCGGCAACTTCTTGCTAACGCTCCGAACCGTGCTTTGTTGTCGCTTTACAGGAATTATAATATTTTGTTTAGAAAGTACAAAAAGCTTCTAACTAAAATAAAAAAATTATTTGGCAAATATGCCTTTTGCGATTATTAATAAAAAAACATACTTTAACACTTTGAACTATTAATTCTTAAATGTTAATGGAATTTAACAATGGAAATGACAGCCAGTGTTGATATTTAAAGTACCATAGTTGATACGGTTAGAGTCTACTTTTTGTCAGGAAAAAACGATGCTCTTGCTAGATCATGATGGATTATCCCAGAGTAGTAGTTCACGGCATATAAATGTCCGATGTCAAACTATATTACAACTAAATCTATAAATCCTTACGTAATTGGAAAAAAGGCAGAAATGCCTGAAAGAGGTTCAGCAATTACAAGATATCTTATTTTCTTAATAAAAAACCTTCTTTCCTGTTTTAATAATATCTCGCTTATTGTTAGAGATGGACCCAACCAAGGACATTTAAATAAAGGGGACTTACTTATTTACATTTCTAGATGAAGCCTGGTCTATTCACAGTCTAATTGTATCATTGTTGTCAGCTGTATAATTATACTGGAAATGTACTTAATATTTTTATCGCAATTTTCATCACAATTGTGAAAATTATTATTATAGGATAGTATTATTAAGTTATGCATACAATATTGTTAAATTCTGTACATATTAAACTATTTTTCATTTTTCATATTTGCCATGTTTGAAGACTTGGCAACTACGCAATAATTTGTAGCGTGTTCCTCGTTCGTTCTGCCGTGGTTGGCAGAATATGGCGTCTCTTGTTAGAAAATAGTTGTGATTTTAGTAAGTGAAACGTGATTAGTGTTTATACATGTATTTTGGATAAACTTTTAAGGTGTGAATATGGTTAGACAGTGCAGAATTTGTAAGAAATTGGATTATAAACATCCACATCAGCTATCCTTCCACAGGTAAGCATGCTTGAAGGTGACTTTGGAATGTATATGCAACTGTGGCCATTGTCGTGCGTGTGGGTAACTTTTATTTGAATAACGGTAAAATTTTATAAATCTGACTAGGTATTTTTTTAAAATTTTTGCTGAAATAGTAAGAAAACAATAATATGAACCACGTTTGGCCATTAAAATCAAAGGAAAATGCTGCACCACAAATAAGTTACAGACATTATTTATATTTAATATATTTATAGGTATTTCAATGTTATCCCTTATACCCAACATTACAAATTTTAATCATTCATCATTTTCATTTTCCTCTACGACAAAAACCTTTTAATAAAAACTGAATAAATACAACAGCAAAAATATGATTTTGGTTCACTTATACATAAAAATACCGAAGATGCAATCAACTGAAAGTTGCATTCATTCAACCATTTGATGTTCTCCTTTGGGAATATATTTTTATGTCTCACTGAAAATTTGCCTCAGTATTCTAAAAGTGAAATGTGAACGTTTTTAGGATGCTTGGGGATGGTGCAACAAGAAAGAAATGGTTACAGTTATTGGGATTCCAAGAAGTTATAAAAATATTATATATATTTATTATAAAAATACTGAGTAGCTGTTGAAATATATTGACTTAGGACTATAAAATATTTTATTTTGACCCATCCAAAATGTACGACATTGGAGATGTAATCGCGCGCATCAGTTGGATGAAAATAAAGCCCTCTGCTTTCCCCTTGTCTAGCTTCACCCAACATATGAGATAGACTGTGACATGCATAGTCCCCTTTAATTAAATGTCCTTGGGCCCAACAAACCCAATATGACTATGGTCGACAGAGAACTTTTTATCCAAATAGGTAAAAATATGCATGATATTCCATTTAAATTAAGAAAGATAACACCCGCGGCCATTTGTTTTTCAAATGTCATTTTCGAAAAATTCATAAAAAACCGTGCAATTTTTGTATTTTACATTTTTTTATATAGTGAATCACCCTGTACATGTTAAACAGTTTAGGTAAATCTTTCGGAAAAAATCATAGTACGAAAAATGGGAAACGACCATACTGCATTAAATTTGTTTGAATCACCCTGCATATGGAAACATTCCACTAAATTGAATTTTTTAGAGAAGGTACTCCACTATTGTATTCGACTTGATAATAATTAATAATTATTGAATCACTGTACAAGCGAGACAAAATTGCGCCCTCTAGTGTATACTAATGGCATTAGGTATTACATAAGCCTCGCTATGAATCTAACATTCAATTTTATATCCATAATTTCTAATTACAACCCCGAGGCATGTAAATACATTGCAACCCTTAAACGTATTAGGAGTAACAGGATAATTGACTGTTAAATTTAATTCCTTACACCCTACCTCAATAATTAACTAGCACAATACCTGAACAATGTAGCAATTAAACCTTAGGAATACATTGTGCCTATACTCAAATGTTACTAGTTATTCGTTTTATACAGAGGGTCAAAAAAGTGCAAAAAATTCTAATAGCTTACTAAAAAAATTGGAAAAAATCATATGACCGGAAACGACTCGTTTGAGAGATAGTATGTTATAGTTTTCTGTACAAAAAAAATCTGTTTTTCGAAAACTGTCATTAGAAGTTTACCTTTAGGTACGTGATATTTATTAAATGTCAAAACGATAGTTTTTTGTCTACAGAACGTCGAAGTCTTTTACGTCCTGCCGGATGTAATANTTAAATTAAGAAAGATAACACCCGCGGCCATTTGTTTTTCAAATGTCATTTTCGAAAAATTCATAAAAAACCGTGCAATTTTTGTATTTTACATTTTTTTATATAGTGAATCACCCTGTACATGTTAAACAGTTTAGGTAAATCTTTCGGAAAAAATCATAGTACGAAAAATGGGAAACGACCATACTGCATTAAATTTGTTTGAATCACCCTGCATATGGAAACATTCCACTAAATTGAATTTTTTAGAGAAGGTACTCCACTATTGTATTCGACTTGATAATAATTAATAATTATTGAATCACTGTACACGCGAGACAAAATTGCGCCCTCTAGTGTATACTAATGGCATTAGGTATTACATAAGCCTCGCTATGAATCTAACATTCAATTTTATATCCATAATTTCTAATTACAACCCCGAGGCATGTAAATACATTGCAACCCTTAAACGTATTAGGAGTAACAGGATAATTGACTGTTAAATTTAATTCCTTACACCCTACCTCAATAATTAACTAGCACAATACCTGAACAATGTAGCAATTAAACCTTAGGAATACATTGTGCCTATACTCAAATGTTACTAGTTATTCGTTGTATACAGAGGGTCAAAAAGGTGCAAAAAATTTTAATAGCTTACTAAAAAAATTGGAAAAAATCATATGACCGGAAAGGACTCGTTTGAGAGATAGTATGTTATAGTTTTCCGAACAAAAAATCTGTTTTTCGAAAATTGTCATTAGAAGTTTACCTTCAGGTACGTGATATTTATTAAGTGTCAAAACGATAGTTTTTTGTCTACAGAACGTCGAAGTCTTTTACGTCCTGCAGGATGTAATAGTACATTGTTATATTAGGATTAAAAGTGTTAATTTTGTGGCGAGCAAATTTTGTATTTGCGAGGCGAAGCGTAGTGTAGCCGATGTTTATAAAAAAATAATTAATGGTAAATTGGAGTAGGAAACATACAGGGTGTCCCATAAGCCTATGATCAAAAAGGTAATGTGACATTCTTTGGCTCAAAAGAAGACGATTTGACCTAACTTCCATTAAGAAAAAAATGTTTGGCTCCTCTGCTATTGACTGTCAAAGTTCTTGAAAAAAAATATGTTTTTTTGTAATATCCGGAAAATGTTACTATGGATTTTAATGAAACTTGCTGTGGACTTGTTCCTAAGTAAAACTCATGTTTTGATGAAGCAACCGCGTCCATCTGCCTTGGGCTAGTGGTAAATTCTTGAGTGTCTTGGTACAAGAATTACCAGAACTTTTTATTTCGTCGCTGGAATTAATTCATTTTATTTTTATTGATGCATCAGTCCTTTTTCGAGATTTTCGCGCTCTTGGTAAAATCTTGTAGCATTCATAGTTTTTACGCAAAAA
>NW_019417253.1:25255-26572 GCF_000390285.2 Anoplophora glabripennis
TTATGAACAAAAACAAACATTTTGCTAACGTTTCGAAAATCTTTTGTGATTCAAAAGATAGGTAGTAATAATTAACAATTTTAACGAAATTTAACAACATTTGCAACAAGTAGCTATTAATAGTGGTAATGTATGTACAAAAGCTCAGTCCTGTAGTTCAAACGGTTCCTAAGATATTGGCAAATATCTGAAAAAAAGTTTTGACACCGTGTATCTCGAAAACGAAAGCCCGAAGAGAAAAATGGTGGAGGAAAAAAATGTTTGACTTTTCAAGAGGAATTTACAGTTTTCAGTTGCGACAATTATTTAGGAACACCCTGTATAATGGTTATGATAATTCGTTTGCTACTAGTATTTTTATCACAAAATCACTGATTTAATGCTCTATTGATTGGCCTAAATACCGAGTCCCAAATTTAAATTGATTTGGTCAACCCGTTTGAAACACTTCTTTTTACAAACACTTTCACACTCTGTATCTTAAAATGAAGCGATGTTTATTTGAATGCTTTCCTTTTTTTAGAAATACCTTTATATTTAAATTTTTATTTTTACACCCATTTTGTAATATTTCAAGAGAAATTAAGAAGGAAAACTTTAATCATTTCGGACTATTTATTAAAAAATTTCGATTCAATGGAACCTTTTCCTCGGGCGAGATTATGCAAAAATAAATCCGGGCTAATCCCTTGTAGCGAGGGCATATTTCCTTCATTTTAAATATGCATATTTCGGAGCAGTATAATACTCAATCAAACAAGAGTTTAGCGGATTATAACTTTGGTAATTACATAAAACATTATTGTACCAATAATAAACCCCAGTTCGGCGTAGGTACCGCATTTTAGATTCGCGACTATTATGGCGGGTTAAAGTTTTTAACTGCATTTCGACTCTCCAATTAGGTTACCTTACTTCAGCTAGCAAAGTGGGAGTTAACGGTGCTGTGAACTTCACTAAACTCAGTTACTAAGTAACGTGTTTGGCTCGTGTTTCTGTAAATGCGCCACGCCATGTCGAGGTTGTCCTAATATGTAAATTTTTAATGTAATAACGGCTTCAAACAATCAGTGGCCAGTTGCGCCTGCTAAAGTGACTTAAGAGCTCACGCACATGCAGTGGCAGCGCGTGAACATTGATTGAATGTGTTCTGCCTAGGGTTGTTACATTTGTTGAATTGAATTTCGGGATATTAAGTGCCCGGAGTCTCTAAATGGCGCCGCAGGCGTAAAATTTTAAAATTTTCAAGGTCACGCGTTTTCCTGGCACTTCTGAATTTCAAGGAACAATTAATTTATAAAAAAAAATACAGATTTT
>NW_019417253.1:27575-37899 GCF_000390285.2 Anoplophora glabripennis
TAATAATAATAATAATAATAATAAATGGTCTTTATTCATTGTCAGTAAGTATACAATGAAAAGGTGAAGTATCAGCCAAGGCTGCTTTTCAACTTAACCTTAAATTAATTTAAATTTATACAATAATTGTAGCAATAACAAAAATTACATAATAAAAAACACAGAGAAACATTACCTAATAAAGAACAAATCAGAAAATACTAATTATACCTTAATAATACATTAATAATAATAACAAAATGCTAACAATAAATGCTAACAATAAATAAATAAATGAACCCAAGTGAAGTCCGAAACCTGGCAGAATCCGTTTCCTGATAATTACCTATCCGTATGACACAGAAATTCTTTTATTTTCATTTTAAAATTAAAAATTGAATAGTGTCTAAAATGTGGAGGCAAGTTGTTATAACACTTACTAGATGTATATGAAACTACGTTTCATAGTGGCAGACGAGTGTTTAGGTATAAGTAATAAGTGCTTCTTTCTCGTGTTAGTGTAATTCGAGTACATAAGTGTGAGTTTGTTGAATAGATATTCAGGTGTACGCATGTTTAAAATTTTATGAACGAGGCAAAAATCATGAATAGCACGCAGTTTATCGAGTTTCGTCCAATTAACTTCGGCAAATTTATTGCTCACATGATCAAATTTACGCAGTCATGTAGGAAATCGAAGACATGCGTTTTGTAATAGTTGCAATCTATTGGCATCGCGTTCTAATAGTGCAGGACCATAAACAGTATCTGCATATGACAATTTTGAGAATATGAGTGACTCACAGAGTTGCAATTTTATTTTAAAATCTAATATATGTCTATGAGAGTAAAGTTTTTTGAGGATATTATAACTTGATTTGGACAAATAATTAATATGTTTAGTAAACCTCAAATCAGAATCGATCCATACACCTAAATTTTTCCAGCTATCAACTACAGGCAACGCCTCATCATTTAAGTTGATATTCATTCTATGACGAATGATATCTCTTTTTGCCTTGAACCCAAAAAGTATCATAGCAGATTTATTAGCATTTAATTTTAAATTATGGGCCAGTGATATATTATGTAGTGTATTCAGATCAGAATTAATCAACTGTTCTGCAGTATTGTATTGATCAAAACTAAATGAGTGATAAAGCTGCGTATCATCAGCATAATGATGTATATTACAGCTATTTATAAATGTATGAAAATCGGATATATAAATTGAAAACAACAAGGGTCCTAATATGGAGCCTTGAGGTACTCCCAATCTAAGCGGTAATGGGCTGGAAATCTCAGAATTAAATGAAACGCTATGAAAACGATTACTCAAATAATTACGTATAAAAGAGACGGCATTTATATTAAATCCCAAGAAACTTAACTTTCTACAAAGTAAAACGTGCTCTAAATAGTCAAACGCCTTACTATAATCTAATAAGACGAGGCACGTTAATTTCTGGGCATCAGTAGCACGAAATATGTCATCAGTAATATTTAAAAGAGCGGTCGTAGTGCTATGTTGGGCGCGAAATCCCGACTGTACTGCAGGTATTATTTTATTGCTAAAGACATAAGAACAGATTTGATCTTTCATTATTGATTCTAGAATTTTTGACATAGTAGGTAATATGCTGATGGGTCTAAGATGCGAGTATTCAGTAGGGTTCGAGACTTTGGCTAGAGGTATGATATATGCATGCTTCCAACTAGATGGGAAGCTATTGGTTGCAATTGCAGTATTTAAGATATATGTTATATGATGTAGTAGATGAAATGAAATCATTCTAATTATTCTAAGCGAAATCAGATCTGAGCCAACCGAATTGCTTTTTAATTTATTAATCACTCTAACAACTTCATGGGGTTGGACCGGGGAAAACTTAAAATCATACGCTACATTTAATGGACGGTCATATTTTGACAGCATATCAATGCAAACCTGGGTTTTATTAACACTAGGGATAGTATTAAAAAATAAATTTACTGAGTTTACATCATTAAATGTAGATGGAAGATCAGAGGAACGTTTATCTTTAATAACAGTTAACTCTCTAAAAGTGTTCCATAATACTTTGCTATTTTTTTGACTCACGGAAAATTGAATATAAGCTTTCTTTTCACGCCTAATTGCACCAGTGACATAGTTGCGAATTTGTTTGTAATAACTCCAGTTATTTTGAGTCTTGGACAATTTATATCTACGGAAGGCATTGTCACGTAATTTTATCATATCTCTAATAGTTACAGTTAACCAAGGGCAATGAGGTTTAGTAACTCTAACTTTTCTAAGTGGAGCATGATTATTTAACACAGCCAGTACATTAAAGTTAAAGTAATCAACCTGTAGATCTACATCATTCAAGGAGTAAATATGGTCCCAATTGATGTCAGCTAAGTCACTATAAAACTGTTGGTCATTAAAGTGCTTAAAATCTCTATAAGTAACATACTTATCAATAGGTTTAATTTTTACTTTAGCCAACTGACATACTGTAAGAAAGTGATCAGAGATCCCCGGCAAATCTATCACCTTACAGGAGGTAACATTATCTGGATCTGATATGCAAATTATATCAATGAGAGTTTGTGACGTACTAGTGACTCTAGTTGGTTCATTGACAATTTGAGTTAGATTGAAACACTCCAGAATATTACAGAACAACTCTGTAGGACGACCAAATGTAAGCATGTCAATATTAAAGTCGCCTGCGACGCAAACATAGTCGTATGCAGGTACCACAAGTGAAAGACTATTTTCCAAATAGTTTAAGGCCTGTAAAATATTAGAACGCGGCGGTCGGTATAAAACACCAAATACATAAGAACTACCCAATAAACTCGTACTAATCCAGAATNATAATAGTATATTATTCAACGAGCGTATAATGATGGGTATTATTCACGAGGTGAAGTTTACGGCCACGAGCCGCAGGCGAGTGGCCTAAATCACCGAGTGAATAATACCCATTATACGGGAGTAGAATACTATACTTTATCCACGACTACTAAATATTTTTGTTGAAGTTTTTTTTGAAATGTTTCGAAAAACATGGTATGTTAAGAAACAGATATACGACTCGCACAAATGAAGTCGCTGATGGCTCAGTGTAGATGCTCTTTCCCTTCCAACCGCGGGTCCCGGGTTCGAATCCGGTCTAGGAAAATTCACTTTTTTAATTTTTTTTTTATATGTACAGCACTGAATTGAAAATATTTAGTGGTTTACACGATAAAATTTTAAAAACGGATTGTTTGTAGCAGAACAATATAATATTATAGCTAAATTAAGGAAGCATCTGACAGTAGTGATTAATGACTCATTAATCACTGCCGTGATTAATGGGTATTATTAAGGTCGAGCAAACAGACGTATAATGGGTACATTATACAATAGTCGTGGATAAAATAGTTTATAATACGTTATCTTAAATTATACAGAGTTTCTTAAAGGCAAGGTGTTGCTATAGTTTAACGTACGTGTTATTTGTGTCTAATGAAAATGAACGGCTTGTTAAATTTACATTTATTTGCCGGTTTTATAAACGCACATCGAAGGTAAGCTGTAAAATTTAAGTAACTTAGGTAAGTATTTACTCTAAAATTATTGTTAGTTTAAATCAAACGAAGAAGGATCTAACAAGGAAAGTACCCCAACCCGAACTCTCCGATTTCCAATATTTTTATATATGTTGTAGACTCGGTTGTAGAACATAAAAAATTAAATAACATTTTTTATCGGCGGAATAACATATTTAGGGGGTGAAATACATCCTCAAAGTTCGCCCCCAAAACAGTTTTTTCTAAATATCTGGGGTTCTAATCAATATTTTGTAATGAAAAAAAATGGAAATTGCTTCTTATAAAAAAAACAAAGGTTTCACATTAGATTCCGTGTTTGGAGGTTGCTACCCTTATTTTTTATTTCAGAAAAACTATATTTTTCAAACATTTTTTACATATAAAAAAAATCATGTTTGCTAAAAAAAATAAAAAATATGATTTATGTAAACAAATTGATAAAATTAATTCTCTTTTTACGGGGGTGAACAACCCTCTAGTGTACTAAAAATGTCTGTACGATTAGAATTAACATTGCAAAATAAAAAGTTTTTACTTTTTCTCTAATCATACGAATAATTTGTTCTATTAGCCGCAAACAGATTTAAACGGATGCAAACTACCCCTCATGGTCACCCCCAAAATATTTCTGTGACATCTCAATATTTTGAAATGAAATAAAATGGAAATTACTTCTTTTAAAAAAATAAAATGTTTCACAAGTGATTTCGTGTTTGGGGGTTGCAACCCTTATTTTTTATTTCAGGAAAACAAAGTATATTTTCAAACATTTTTTATATATAAAAAATTCATATTGATTCAAAATATTAAAAATAAATATGATTTATGTAAACAAATTGACAAAAATAATTTCTCATTTTAGGGGGCGAACAACCCCCTAGTAATCCCCTAGTGTGCGAAAAATGTCTTAACTTTTTCTCTAATCATACGAATAATTTTTTCTCTTGGTCTAAAACGGATTTAAACAGATGCAAACTACCCCTGATGTTCACCCCCAAAAACAGTATATCCGTGATATCTCGGGTTCTAATAAATATTTTGGAATGAAACAAAATGGAAATTACCGAACCCGTTTTTGAGGGATGAACATCAGGGGTAGTTTGCATCAGTTTAAATCCGTTTTAGACCAATAGAAAAAAATTGTTTGTGAAATATCTGTTTTTTTTATAAGAAGTAATTTCCATTTCGTTTCATTCCAAAATATTGATTAGAACCCGAGATGTCACAGAAATACTGTTTTTGGGGGTGAACATGAGGGGTAGTTTGCATCCGTTTAAATCCGTTTGGGGCTAATAGAACAAATTATTCGTATGATTAAAGAAAAAGTAAAAACTTTTTATTTTGTAATCTTAATTCTAATCATATAGACATTTTTCGCTCACTAGGGGATTGTTATGTTTACATAAGTTATATTTTTAATTTTTTTAACAAGTATGAATTCTTTATATAAAAAAAATGTTTGAAAAATATAGTTTTTTTGAAATAAAAAATAAGGGTAGCAACCCCCAAACACGAAATCACTAATGACATATCTGTTTTTTTATTTTATAAGAAGTAATTTTGCAAGTTGTTTTATTCCAAAATATTGATTAAAACCCCAGATATTTAGAAAAAACTGTTTTTAGGGGCGAAGTTTGAGAATATATTTCACCGACATATTATTTAATAATAATAATGCAGAATTATTATAAATACCCGACTCAATAGACAAAAACACACAACTAAAAGAGTTCTTTTAGGTTATGAAACATGAAACAAATACAACGTAGAGCGCAAATAACAGGTACATACGTACAACATAAAATAGCGGCCGTTTACGGCATGTTATTTACAAACGCTATTTCTAACATAACGTTTTAGTGTAAATGGGATACATACTCGGCCTGATTGACTGTTGGAGATCACAAAGTTGAGTATCCTGTTATTTTGGTTACGCATTAAATTATACTGTTTTAAAACTAGTAATTTTATCCAATAGCGTATATATGAGTCAGATTGGCTGTTAAAATGGTTGAATAAGTAGCTGGGTATATTAAAGTCGTCAATAATTAATATATTCCTATTCCTATAAATATTGACAAGGTGTCCATAGCAGCTGACACTAACACCACCCCACTAAAAATTCCAACTAAAACGAAAGCAAATCCTAAAATGTCAAAGCACGACGACGGCGACGGTTAGAAATTACAAACAGTAGTAATTTATTTCCATATGATAGTACGAATGTATATTTAATAATTACAGAACTGGACTCATTAATTTTAAATTTAAATATCAATTATGCTGAATTTCTTGTGAAAAAAAATATTTTGGCATCAGCTATAACCCCTTAAAATTAGGAACTAAATTTCGAAAACACCCCGTATTTAAGACACCCCTGCAATGTTGATTAAGTAAAACATCAATTGTCCCAACTATTACCAAGATTTGCGTTGTCAAAGCATGGACCCTTTTAAAGTAGGTATTAATCAGTTAAAGCTTCATTTTTCATCGCGGTTTGTAATTATCCACAGAGTACTTTCTACCTGTCTAATTGCTCAATCTTCCATCTTCGTAGGCTCCTTATCTCGTAATTTAGCCCATAACGCTAATTCATGCGACGACTCCCACGCGACGACAAAAAGGCCGCATTACTTATGACAACTGCCACCGCTCGGCTGGCGGGTTCATATCTAAATATCTGCGGCAGTCTCAGTTGCCGGGGTAGCTCGGAATTACTCCCGGGAAACTTTACTCGTTCTAGTTGCATTTTAATGCGGCCTTCCTATTAATCTACTTGTTATTCCATGTCGGCGAAAAACTCGAATTTGTTGCATATGACTGGTTCATTTCGCGGTTGAATGCTTTATTGTCTTCGTTGGATGTTGGAGGTTTGCTTCTATTCATTAAAATATGTATATTGATCGTATAAGACAGGGATGCACATACCGCGGCCCGCTGTCGATGTTTATGCGGCACGCCAACGAATTTTAAAAGTATTCTACTCGCCGCGCTCCGGTCCAAGCATATTATTACGAGACTAGAAATCTGTCGCATCAACTAGATTACAGATTCGCGAAACACGTCGATCCTCGCAACAAAGTGGATGGTTCTCGATGTTTGGTAACTCGTATAAATACGACGCATCGCCGGCTACCGGGGCAGTTAAGTTTTGACTACGGATAAGCGAACGTTATACTGTTTGAGAACTGTAATCTGTGACGAGTAAATATTTCGTCGTTCGAACTTGGCTTTTACCGACTGTAACATATAATATTAATTTTGATATGGATAAACCAGGCCCCAGTAAGAAACGTAGTCGTAAGGTTGAAGATGAAAATCGACAGTTTCATGATATTTGGACCGAAAAATACTTTTTTATTTCATCGCATAACAAAATTGTCTGTTTAATATGCAAGAGTAGTGTTTCTATTCCGAAGGAATATAATGTGAAAAGGCACTATGAAACCCAGCATCCAACTTTTACCAAATTAACTGGCGAAAATCGAACGCAAAGAATTTCCACTTTACAACGGGAACTAATAGGCCAGCAATCTATGTTTACAAAACCAATTCAAGATGCTGAAACAGCCACTGAAGTTAGCTTTGAAATATCTCGAATAATAGCGAAAACTTGTCGGCCTTTTAAAGATGGTGAGTTTGTTAAGCAATGTTTGGATATCGCCGCAAAAAAAATTTGTCCGGAAAATGTAAAGAAGTTTGAAAAAATTCAGTTAAATCGGATGACTGTTCAAAGAAGAATTACCGCATTAGCAGATAATATAGAAGAGCAATTAGCTACGAAATCGAGAAGTTTTGAGTATTTTTCTATAGCGCTCGACGAATCTACAGATATAAGTTCAACTGCTCAACTATTAATATTTTTACGAGGTGTAACGCAAAATTTTGAAGTGAGTGAAGAACTGATTGGTATGAGTTCTTTGACAAGTCAAACCAGGGGAAGTGACATGCTCAAAGCTCTTCTAGAAAAATGTTCTATAATGGATTTGGATTTAACGAAAATATCTGGAATTACAACTGACGGAGCACCTTCAATGGTTGGAAGTACATCTGGGATAGTAACTCTGTTAAAAACATATTTACAAACTAAAAACATAAATACCAAGGAATTAATGCAGTTTCATTGTATTATACATCAAGAGGCCCTCTGTTCAAAATTATTGGGATTTGAAAATGTTATGAAAGTTGTAGTACCTACCGTAAACTTTATAAAATCACGAGGTCTCAATCACCGACAATTCAAACAATTTCTCGAGGATATTGAAAGCGAATATGGTGATCTCCTGTTTTACACTGAAGTAAGGTGGCTAAGTCGTGGGTTGACACTACAGCGATTTCTTAACTTGATTGAAGAAATCCAACTATTTCTGGCGGAAAAGAAAAACGACGTCCCCGAACTCGACAACCCTGATTGGCTGTGTGACTTAGCGTTTCTTGTAGACATCACAAATCACTTGAATGTCTTAAATACGCGACTCCAAGGCAAAGATCAATTGATTTCGCAGCTATACTCTCATGTTTCGTCCTTTCAATGCAAATTGAGTCTTTTCAGGACACAAATCAATTCAGCCAATTACGGCCATTTTCCGAACTACAAAAAAATTATGGAGAAGTTCAATAAAACTGACGTCAATTTCGCTCATGTTGAAAAAATTGATATTTTGATACAAGCTTTTGAAAATCGTTTTGTAGACTTCAAAAAAGTTAAACCGCTATTGGACATTTTCAGCAATCCTTTCAACATTTCACCCGAAAATGCGCCGGAATTAATGCAGCTGGAATTAATAGACATGCAAAATGATGATAATTTAAGAAACAAATTTAATGAAGGTAATTTACTCAACTTCTACCGTTGCGTTGATAAAAACGCTTATAAAGAGTTGCGAATAAATGCATTGAAATGCGCAAGCTTATTTGGATCGACGTATATTTGTGAACAAACGTTTTCAGTGATGAAACTTAACAAAACGAAAAACCGAAACCGTCTGGCAAATGAAAATTTGGAAGCAATTATACGTGTGGCTACAAGTAATGTGGAGCCAAATATAAAAAAACTTGTTAGTTCAATGCAATGTCATGCATCAAAATAATAAAACATGAAATATTACATTGTAATGATTACATAATTATTACAACAAACATTTTTGAAGGTTATTTTATTTTTATCATTGTATTTCATACTATTTAAAAATAAAAAAATTTGTGTTAATAAATATTGTTTGTAGTGGCCCGTCCTTGGCTTACATTTTTCCCGAGTGGCCCCTATTCCCTATAAGGCTGTGCATCCCTGGTATAAGAGGAGGATCTAATACAAACAGGAATTCTTGGTGTTTGAGTCAGTTTTCAACTTTCAACAAAGAAAAAAATAGTCAAAAACTCTCTAGCTTGCAATCTTGATTTATAACTGCGTGACTGACTATCATTTATACCCTTGAAGGAAGTGCGAAATGAATGAGGCTTGGAACAAATGCAACTAACCCGTCATCAGTTCGAAATGGGACTTTGATATTACCTGGGAGGTGTCAGTTTGTAGATATGTAGCAATATTAATGCGACATTTGAAAAAAATTTCATGAATATTTTATCTGCCTAGTCAACTCGGTTCGCGTCACGCCTCAGTTCTGTCGAAGAGATTCCAAACTTGCTCGAAAGTAAGGTATGAATGTTAGCTATAACAACGTAATATTATTTTATAATTTATTTATTTATTTAAATGTTTAAATTGTCAAAGCCAAAATTAATACGGAGTAATTCAAAAAGTATTCCATAAATAGTGTGTACAGTGCCAAAACTTGTAATACGAGGAGATAAAATCTGTAGTCAACAGGAGGTATGTGACTTACTTCACCATAAGTATCCAGACCAGAGAATTGGTCGATCTACAATAAGTAAAGTATCCAAAAAGTTTGAAGAAACTGGAAGTATAAAAGACTTACTTGAATCAGGAAGGCGAAGAACGGTAAGCGAAAATGACCGTCAAAATGTGATGGTCGCCATTACTGAAAATGCTCACTCATCTATTACATCTATCTCGGTCAACTTCAACTTGTCGAAGTCGAACTATGGACAGATGACAGATAAAAGATTATAGTTTTGCGAGGAAATTAGAAATTTATTTGAAAGGCAACTCAACTTAATAAATCACATAATTTTCACTGACGAAGCAACTTTTTGCTTAAACGGAACGATGAACAGTCAAAATACTAGGTTTTGGAGCCCAGAAAATCCGCATTGGATGCCAGACAAACATACACAATGGCCGGAAAAAATGAATGTTTAGGCTGGAATAGTAAGGAATCTGGGACCTTATTTCAGCTGATTCGCCTTTAGAACAACTATCTATTTATATGTATTATAAAGTTATAGCATTTATTTAAAGCTTCATACTACAAAGTGCGACCGGCAGCTCTTATAGCGGAGGCAATGGGTAGTGGGTCGGTCCTAATGTTAATTCGCAGCATATACAGGGTGTCCGGTAAGTACCTCCTAATCTCTCGGGAGTGTATAGGGAAGGTCAAAATAAAACTAGTCCTTCCTATAATTTTTTTTCCTAATGTGCCCCCTAACGGAGTTATGGGGGGTCAAAGGGGTACCTAGAAATTAACGTTTAGGGTTATAACTTTGAAACCACCCTGTATATTTTAATAAAATTTTCGTACGTTGTATTACACATGGAGCTCTACGATTTGATGCTAAAATCAACTTTTTGCTATTATCAGGTGTCCAGAAACGGACTGGCCCTATCACAATTTTTCTC
>NW_019417253.1:42558-45230 GCF_000390285.2 Anoplophora glabripennis
AAAGAAAAACGACGTCCCCGAACTCGACAACCCTGATTGGCTGTGTGACTTAGCGTTTCTTGTAGACATCACAAATCACTTGAATGTCTTAAATACGCGACTCCAAGGCAAAGATCAATTGATTTCGCAGCTATACTCTCATGTTTCGTCCTTTCAATGCAAATTGAGTCTTTTCAGGACACAAATCAATTCAGCCAATTACGGCCATTTTCCGAACTACAAAAAAATTATGGAGAAGTTCAATAAAACTGACGTCAATTTCGCTCATGTTGAAAAAATTGATATTTTGATACAAGCTTTTGAAAATCGTTTTGTAGACTTCAAAAAAGTTAAACCGCTATTGGACATTTTCAGCAATCCTTTCAACATTTCACCCGAAAATGCGCCGGAATTAATGCAGCTGGAATTAATAGACATGCAAAATGATGATAATTTAAGAAACAAATTTAATGAAGGTAATTTACTCAACTTCTACCGTTGCGTTGATAAAAACGCTTATAAAGAGTTGCGAATAAATGCATTGAAATGCGCAAGCTTATTTGGATCGACGTATATTTGTGAACAAACGTTTTCAGTGATGAAACTTAACAAAACGAAAAACCGAAACCGTCTGGCAAATGAAAATTTGGAAGCAATTATACGTGTGGCTACAAGTAATGTGGAGCCAAATATAAAAAAACTTGTTAGTTCAATGCAATGTCATGCATCAAAATAATAAAACATGAAATATTACATTGTAATGATTACATAATTATTACAACAAACATTTTTGAAGGTTATTTTATTTTTATCATTGTATTTCATACTATTTAAAAATAAAAAATGTTGTATTAATAAATATTGTTTGTAGTGGCCCGTCCTTGGCTTATATTTTTCCCGAGTGGCCCCTGTTCCCTATAAGTCTGTGCATCCCTGGTATAAGAGGAGGATCTAATACAAACAGGAGTTCTTGGTGTTTGAGTCAGTTTTCCACTTTCAACAAAGAAAAAAATAGTCAAAAACTCTCTAGCTTGCAATCTTGATTTATAACTGCGTGACTATCATTTATACCCTTGAAGGAAGTGCGAAATGAATGAGGCTTGGAACAAATGCAACTAACCCGTCATCAGTTCGAAATGGGACTTTGATATTACCTGGGAGGTGTCAGTTTGTAGATATGTAGCAATATTAATGCGACATTTGAAAAAAATTTCATGAATATTTTATCTGCCTAGTCAACTCGGTTCGCGTCACGCCTCAGTTCTGTCGAAGAGATTCCAAACTTGCTCGAAAGTAAGGTATGAATGTTAGCTATAACAACGTAATATTATATTATAATTTATTTATTTATTTATTTATTTAAATGTTTAAATTGTCAAAGACAAATTTAATACGGAGTAATTCAAACAGTATTCCATAGTGTGTACAGTGCCTAAACTTGTAATAAAATCTGTAGTCAACAGGAGGTATGTGACTTACTTCACCATAAGTATCCAGAACAGAGAATTAGTCGAGCTACAATAAGTAAAGTATCTAAAAAGTTTGAAGAAACTGGAAGTATAAAAGACTTACTTGAATCAGGAAAGCGAAGAACGGTAAGCGAAAATGACCGTCAAAATGTAATGGTCGCCATTACTGAAAATGCTCACTCATCTATTACATCTATCTCGGTCAACTTCAACTTGTCGAAGTCCTTAGTTCACAGAACTCTGAAGTCTCAAAAGTCTCATCCTTACAAAGTTACCGTCTTACAAGAACTATGGACAGATGACAGATAAAAGATTATAGTTTTGCGAGGAAATTAGAAATTTATTTGAAAGGCAACTCAACTTAATAAATCACATAATTTTCACTGACGAAGCAACTTTTTGCTTAAACGGAACGATGAACAGTCAAAATACTAGGTTTTGGAGCCCAGAAAATCCGCATTGGATGCCAGACAAACATACACAATGGCCGGAAAAAATTAATGTTTAGGCTGGAATAGTAGGGAATCTGGGACCTTATTTCAGCTGATTCGCCTTTAGAACAACTATTTATTTATATGTATTATAAAATTATAACATTTATTTAAAGCTTCATACTACAAAGTGCGAACGGCAGCTCTTATAGCGGAGGCAATGGGTAGTGGGTCGGCCTTATGTTAATTCGCAGCATATACAGGGTGTTAAAAAAAGAGTGTAAAATATTGCAGGAGGTAATAGTATGAACCAAAATAAGCAGAAAAGTCTTAATAAACATGGGTCCGCAAAGTAACGGTTGCGGAGATATGGACCACTATTCGTTTTTCAAACATTTTATTTTATTAGGAATAAACCGACAAAGGAAGCTTTTAACAAACAAAAAACAAAGTTACAGAAGATGTTCAAAGTGCCCTCCGTCCATTTCCAAGCAGGCACGACATCTTCGTCTCAACGATATTCGAACTCTTTCGAAAACACCCTCCTTGGTTTGGATTTCTTGACACTTTTGATTAATCCGTAGCTGCAGCTCTTCCAGGCTATTTACAGGAGTACCATACACTAATGTCTTCAAATATCCCCAAACAAAGAAATCTAGAGGGTTCAGATCAGGCGATCTTGGAGGCCATAAAACAGGTCCGGCCCTTCCTACCCATCTATGTGGAAAAGTTTGGTGTAAATGCTCTCTAACGGCCATGGAAAAATGAGCTGGAGCACCATCATGCTGGAACC
>NW_019417253.1:45823-47613 GCF_000390285.2 Anoplophora glabripennis
AAAAAAATAAATTTTAATTGTTGTTGTATTTGTTACCAATTTTTTTCAAAACCGATTTATCTCGCAAACCGTTCATTTTTTCGAAATAAATAAAGAGTACCATTTTTAAAGAAAAACCTTCAGAGTATCTAATAATAATATTTTCAGTTTGATAAAATTACTTCTGTCAAAATTTTGAGAAAAATTGTGATAGGGCCAGTCCGTTTCTGGACACCTGATAATAGCAAAAAGTTGATTTTAGCATCAAATCGTAGAGCTCCATGTGTAATACAACGTACGAAAATTTTATTAAAATATACAGGGTGGTTTTAAAGTTATAACCCTAAACGTTAATTTCTAGGTACTCCTTTGACCCCCCATAACTCCGTTAGGGGGCACATTAGGAAAAAAAATTATTCGAAGGACTAGCTTTATTTTGACCTCCCCTATACACTCCCGAGAGATTAGGAGGTACTTACCGGACACCCTGTATATTTACCAGTTCGAGGAAAACGTTATGGGGAGATAAAAGATACCAAAAGGGCGCCAACCTACAAAAAACTAGCAAAACAACCCCCTAACGTTTCCTCTCCCTGTAAGTCGGGATTTGGAGAAAGGAAAATAAAATAGCACAAATAAAATTTGACTGATACCGGATGTTCGGGGGAATACAGGGTCTCTGACGTCCTAGTGCCCCGGACCGAACACTCGAATCTGGAGCTCAAGGGTGACCTATTCCCTTCCAGGTTTACCAAAAAATTAGTTGAATGTTTGACTATCGTAATTTTAGCTACTGAATTTTCGCTAAATGATCGCTACGTCGATCACAACGAATTTTAATGAATATTCGTCAAACTTTAACATAATAAATAATTTGAGACTTTTCTCAAAATAAAGAACCTTATAGGACTTTCGAAACTTTAATCTGTTCTGTTAAAACTGTTCTTAAAACTTTTATATAAACTTTTCTAAAAAACTTTTCTACTCTTTAACTTTTCAAAAAAACTGTTAAACCATTTAAAAACGTTTCTGCAAAACTCTTTAAACTTTTCAGCAATTCAACTTTTCTGGTAAGCTCTGGTGAGAGAAAAAGGAAGAAACAAAATTCAATTAGCACATGGTTGCACAGCATTGAAGGTTTTACAAGGAATCACACAACCAAAATTCTAAGGGTTAACTAGGCTGGAATTTACTGGTTCAAATTTAAGAGAAAGCTAGAAATTTAATATTTAATTAATTACCTTTGGTGTAGTTTGTGGTTTACTCGTGATTAATCTAAGTTAAAATAATCGGTTTTATTATAAATCACTCGCGAGCTAGTTGCTTGTACCAGTAGTAAAAATGAAAGAGGCTTTAATTCGCTCCGGCAGCCGTTTTATTGATTCAATTATAAAAAAAACTACTCAATCGATGTGATTGGCCGGTTGAACGAAATACATTTCAGACTGGGCAACTGCTATTTAACCACCTTGAACGTATTCTACTACTTACTATAGTCTATGTCCAACCACAAACTATCCAGTCCACTCTGTGTGTCTTTGGGTCGATGGTAACACAAACAAATAACTAACCTTCAATGTATGACAACCAAGTAACCTAATTGTTGGTACTTCAGGGTCGGTTTACAAATAACAATACTAAATTGAAATAATACAAATAAAAGGTAGTACAGTTAAAATTACACAATTACAGATATAATTACAATTCATACATAAAGTTTCTCCATGTTTATACAGGTAATTAGTAAACATTTGTGGCACATAGTTTATTATATTGGAGTTCTATAACTAATTACAGGGTATGACCACAGA